>NC_061514.1:333243550-333299531 GCF_022539505.1 Lolium rigidum | reverse complement strand
AATCCAAGAAAAGAAAGTTTTATAGTACATAGAGGATGACATGCGGGTCCCATTTAGCGACGAGCGGTATCACCGTTTGAGAGGCGGCGGGGATCGAAAGAAAAAGGCAAGTGAAAAAATATGAGGTGCCAAAAAAAATCCAAGAAAAAGAAAGTTTTATAGTACATAGAGGATGACATGCGGGTCCCATTTAGCAGCAGCGGTATCACCGTTTGAGAGGCGGCAGGGTATCGAAAGAAAAAGGTAAGTGACCAAATATGAGGTGCCAAAAATAATTCAAGAAAAGAAAGTTTTATAGTGCATAGAGGATGACATGCGGGTCCCATTTAGCAGCAGCGGTATCACCGTTTGAGAGGCGGCGAGGGAGCGAAAGAAAAAGGCAAGTGACCAAATTTGAGGTGCCAAAAAAAACTCCAAGAAAAGAAAGTTGATTGCACATAGAGGATGACATGCGGGTCCCATTTAGCAGACGAGCGGTCTCAACGTTTCCAAGGCGGCAAGGGATCAAAAGAAAAAGGAAGTAGCCAGAAATCGGGGGTCAAAAAAATCCAAGAATAGAAAGAATTTTGGTTCATAGAGGATGACATGCGGGACCCATGATCACCGCATCGTAAACGGCTCGATCGGAGAACGTTGAACGAGATGGCGCGATCGAGAAAAAAACAATGCCGGAGAGGCTGCCATCGGGCCCTACATCCCTCGGCGGTGCGGATTTGCGTTGACTCGGCCGGCGAACCCGAGAAGTCGCGATGCACCACGTCCCGGGCCACCATACGCGACGTTTTGGCCGCTTTCGTCGGGCTAGGTGGCCTCAAAAACGAGAAAAAAAAAGTTTTGACATGCACCACGGAGGGACCAAAATCGTCGGCCATGGTACACCAGCAACCACGGCGCGACTTCAACTTCGTCGGCCATGGCAACTTTTCTTGTAGTGAATATATCTTTGAGTTTATGATAATGTTTACATACCATGCTATAATTGTATTAACCGAAACATTGATACATGTGTGTTATGTGAACAACAAGGAGTCCCTAGTAAGCCTCTTGTATAACTAGCTTGTTGATTAATAGATGATCATGGTTTCGTGATCATGAACATTGGATGTTATTAATAACAAGGTTATGTCATTAGATGAATGATATAAGGGACACACACCCAATTAAGCGTAGCATAAGATCAAGTCATTAAGTTCAATTTGCTATAAGCTTTCGATACATAGTTACCTAGTCCTTCGACCATGATATCATGTAAATCACTTATACCGGAAGGGTACTTTGATTACATCAAACGCCACTGCGTAAATGGGTGGTTATAAAGGTGGGATTAAGTATTCGGAAAGTATGAGTTCAGGCATATGGATCAAGAGTGGGATTTGTCCATCCCGATGACGGATAGATATACTCTGGGCCCTCTCGGTGGAATGTCGTTTGATTAGCTTGCAAGCATGTGAATAGTTCACAAGAGATGACATACCACGGTACGAGTAAAGAGTACTTGTCGGAGACGAGGTTGAACGAGGTATAGAGATACCGATGATCAAACCTCGGACAAGTAAAATATCGCGTGACAAAAGGAATCGATATCGTATGTAAATGGTTCAATCGATCACTAAGTCATCGATGAATATGTGGGAGCCATTATGGATCTCCAGATCCCGCTATTGGTTATTGTTCGGAGAGAAGTCTCAACCATGTCTGCATAGTTCACGAACCGTAGGGTGAAACACTTAAGGTTTGATGTCGTTTAAGTAGATATGGAATTTGGAATGGAGTTCGAAGTTTTGTTCGGAGTCTCAGATGGGATCCAGGACATCACGAGGAGGTCCAGAATGGTCCGGAGAATAAGATTCATATATAGGAAGTCACTTTCCAAGTTTGGAAATGATCCGGTGCATTTATGGAAGGCGCTAGAATGTTCTAGAACTTTCCGGAAGAAATCACTATGGAAGGTGGAGTCTCCACCAACCCTAACTTGCCAACCAAGTGGGAGGGTGGAGTCCATGGTGGACTCCACCTCCTTGGCCGGCCAAGAAAGAAGGAAAGGGGGGAGTCCTAGTTCCCCTAGGTTTTGTCCTTTGGAAGGTTTGAGAGTTGGACTCTTATTCGGATTCTAGGGCTACCCCTTAGGGATTCCACCTATATAATGAGGAGGAGAGGGAGGGAGCTGCCCACTAGTTGGCCGCACCACCTAGGGCATCCAAGGGCCGGCGCCCAAGTTCCCCTCCCCTCTCCCCAAACCCTAGCCTCCCTCCTCCACCACCTCTCCCGCATACGCTTGGCGAAGCCCTGTCGGAGATCTCCACCACCACCGCCACCACGCCGTCGTGCTGCCGGGATTCCGAGGAGGATCTACTACTTCCGCTGCCCGCTGGAACGGGGAGAAGGACGTCTTCATCAACACCGAACGTGTGACCGAGTACGGAGGTGCTGCCCGACTGTGGCACCGTCAAGATCTTCTACGCGCTTTTGAAAGCGGTAAGTGATCATCTTCTGCAACAACGAGATCTAATCTTGTAGGCTTTGGAAATCTTCAAGGGTTAGTCTCGTGATCCCCTCGTTGCTACCATCTTCAAGATTGCATCTTGGCTTGGTTTTTCGTTCCTGCGGTAGGAATTTTTTTTGTTTTCTATGCTACGAATCCCATCGGGAACACTAGCAAAGGGCCCTCAAGCATATGAGGGGGAAATGCAAATCGCTTCGGTGAAAATGTAGATCGGGGTCTTCTCCTTCGAATCTCCAAAGATCAAGAGCTTTGGTTGGATGGAGGAGGAGATCTTGTAATTCTTGTGTTTCTTGAGGTGGAGTAAGTTGGCTCTAATGGGGATGAACTTCTGAAATGATTGAGCAGGTTGGAAGGAGGAAGAAGGGGGGTATAAATGCCCCCTCTCAAAATCCAGCCGTTGGGAGTCTTCGAGGGCCGGATTATCCGGTGTAAGTGAGGGCCGGATAATCCCCCCCCCCCCCCGGAAAATCCGGCTTTGGGGAAAATCCGGGCAAAAGTCCGGCCCCCTATCCAGGGTATCATCGCCAGAAAACCACTATAGAGAGCATTAGTGTATCACATATATTGACATCAAACAATCCAAAACATAATGTGAGAGATGTTCTTTCAATCTCCCCCTTTTTGGTGTTTGGTGACAATATACGAATTTGCAATAAAAACCACTATAGAGAGCAAGCATGTTGGCAAAACGTAGAGGCACTCCCCTTACATGTGTGCATACAAGTAATTTGCATTTGAATACAAATGCACAACACATAGGTGCGAGGTGCCTCAACACAAGAGATATCCAACATGAGCTCAAACAAGAGACATAGGCATATGTATATAGATGAGACAAAGTGAAAGAGATCATACCCATATGGAGATATATAATACCGGTTATATATAAATACCACACCATATCATAAACCTTGGTCTCAACATATAGAATTCCGAAAACCTTAACATAATGTCTCACATCCACACATAACACATAGTTTTGAACGAACAAACAAACAAACCAAGCCAAATAGTTCAAATGACATAAGAGAGGACAAAGCGATAAAAGAATGGTAAACGCATATGCTTGTGCCCTAACCATGCAAATCCCCGTAGAGAAGACCTAATAGAACACTTCTCCCCCTTTGGCATCGAGACGCCAAAAAAGGGAAAAGCGCGATGCTATGCGCCCCATGGAGATCACTCGGAGTCCTCTTCGGTGACATACTCATCATCACTGTCAGCGGCTGGAGGAGAGTCGCGAGCGATGTTGGCCTCTGAATACTCTTCTCAATATCAGTCCATGGAACCTGGGAAGAGTGCCACCCACTGTAAGCTGGGTGAACTGGAGGCTGAGGCGGAGGTCCTTGCTCACCACTGAGCCTGTGAAGAATGACCGCCTGAGTATGCTGAATCTCTGAGCGCTGACGGTTGGCCTCAAAGTTTTCCTTGTGAATCTCAATGTTCATGCATAGAACATTGCGATGAAACCAACTGAGCTTCCTCACATGCTTCTGAATCACTGGGGTAGCAACAGGGCGACCGGGTGCATAGCCACTAGAGCGGGCATCTCCCGTAAAGGAGCCAGAAGCAGGTGCAGCAGGGGGAACTGGCTTCTTCTTGTAGGCCTTCTTGACAGTGTGACTCTCTTTAGGGAATCGACCCAAGTCTTCAGTAAGAGCAGCAGAGTTGTTGATGAGAAGCTGAATATATGGAGCATAGGGCATAGTGGTCCGGGAAACCATGGTATCATGAATCTCATGAAAGATGTAGTCCATGATATCAAGAGTGAAATCAGACTCCTCCTCACTATCCTGAGCACATTCATAGGCAAGATGCATAAGATCCACAAGAGGTCCACGGAGAGCATCATTGTTTCCGCCACTAGGAGCAATGGTGGCCGTAAAGAAGCGGAGCAGCTGACTATAGATGGGTAGAAGTCCCCTGGTAGACCCAATAACTCCAGACCCGTCATACATATTATAGAGCACATTCTTGTCAGTCTTCTGTGGGCCATGAAGGCGGTGACCACCTTCCTCGGGAACGCCAAGAATAGAAGCAAACCGGCGCAAAGTTGCCTCACAATGGGTGGAGCCAGTCATCCACTACATAGTTCGCTCTTCATCCTTCTTGAAGGCAAGTGTAGCAAAGAATTGCTTAACCAAATCAGGACTGTAGTCACACTGTATCTTCATAAGATCCTGCAAACCCATCCTTCCAGTGACCCAGATGGCATCCTCAAAGTGATTGTTCACAGCCAGAAGATCCACATTAATTGCTTGCATAGGTCTCACTTTCTTCATAGGTTCATATATATCCTTGAAGATGTACTCCTGCTCCATGCACCAGAAGCGCTTGTCCTCAATCTCATCATCCCTCTCAATGTCTTCATACCAGTTCTTCTGTCGGATAGCAGCATAAGAGATACTATCCATGGACTTGTAGTTCTCCCTAGTTGACTTGCCTTTCCGCCTCAGAGTGGCGGACTTACGAGGAGCATCCTGAGCAAACTCATCACTCGACCGTGTATTCCTAGAGCGCCTCCGAGTACCACTACCTGTGATAGACAAAGACGGATAGCAAAGAGAAGATAATGCTCATAAGTCATGTATTGATACAGTAGTGTACTCTAGAAACATATTATGAGTCGGTAAAAGTTTAGACATGATAGATTGAATCAAAACTGCAGCAGCAACAAAGCTCCAGACCGGATAATCCGGGGTCCCCGAGGGGCGGATAATCCGGCCTGGCCGGATAATCCGGCTAGCGCGGGGGCCGGATAATCCGGCCCTGCGAATCTGCAGAAATCTCAAGCAAAAACTTGTCTAGAACCAGATCGGCCTCATAGCATGCAAATGGAGTATACTACACATGATTTGGAACAACTAGACAACATCCCCATCAAGAAAATAGCACATATAAATCACAACACCTAGGGTTAGGGATTGTGAGCCATACCCTCTTCCATTGGAGGAGCCGCTTGGAGGGGATGAAAGCTAGGGAGGAGGAGCACCCGATCCACCCAAAAACTCCGAGAGGGAGCGGACGGGGCGGCTCCGGCGAGGAGGAGGAGCTCCGGCGAGTTGAGGGAAGAGAGAGAGGTGCGTGGGGGAACTGGTTCTGGAACCGTTCACCCCGCGGCCTCTCCTCAAATCCCATCGAAACCTGCCCAGGCCGGATAATCCGGCCCTAAGTTGGGGCGGATAATCCGGCCGGGCCGGATTTTCCGGGGTGCCCAAAGGCCGGATTATCCGGTTTTCTGGAGAATTCCAGAACACCGGAAATCCTGCCTATCTTTTGTTAGTTATTTGCATATGCCCATATGTGATGCAATGAAGTATCACGTCACATATAAGATGCATATTGACCAATAAGATGGGGCAACCTAGATCATCCGACCGAAACTCCTCAAACTCCAAGTTTTTACCAAAACATGAATAAGAACAAAATGGAAATGGCTTATAGATGAGTGTAGGTTTGGGTTTAGAACGCTCAAACTGTTAATGGTACATGATCACTCAAGTTTGCAAGATACGAGCAAATAAGGCCAAACTAGAGTGATTTCCCATAAGAACAAGGAGATATCAAATAAAATCCAATTGAGATCCAAATAACTCCAACTCTTCACAAAGAAGAGTGTGGTGGCCTAGGCCACCATATATGAGTGTTATGGCATGGCACCGCGAAGATATATCTTGGGCCCAAACCACTACTCATCATTGAAGCTCACATAACAACATATGATATAAAGAGAATGATTTCTTAATGTTGGCATTTTGGGGGGGGGAGGGATAGCTCAATAGTTTAAATTGCACTCCCCCTATTTCCATGCCCACATCTAAACCAAATAAAGTTTTGAGACAAAGGTGTGTT
The DNA here is from genome assembly GCF_022539505.1 of Lolium rigidum. Classification (NCBI taxonomy): domain Eukaryota; kingdom Viridiplantae; phylum Streptophyta; class Magnoliopsida; order Poales; family Poaceae; genus Lolium; species Lolium rigidum. The sequence continues at coordinate 333,293,176 of NC_061514.1, read as the reverse complement.
TGCAAGATGTTCAAGCTATACTCCTTAAATCAATGATATTTAGCTCATTCCTCTAATAGCAAAACCTTACTTCATCAAGAGGCTTCGTGAATATATCGGCAAGTTGATCTTTGGTAGGAACATAGATTAGCTCAATATCACCACGGGCAACATGATCCCTAATAAAATGATTCCGGATCTCAATATGCTTCGTTCTTGAATGTTGCACCGGATTATAGGCAATCTTGATAGCACTTTCATTGTCACATAATAGAGGCAGTTTGTCACAAGTGACACCGTATTCCTTCAAAGTTTGCCTCATCCATAACAATTGAGTGCATCCACTTGCGGCGGCAACATATTCGGCTTCTAAGCTAATTAATATTTCAGGCTAGGTTATCCTATAATTAGACATATTGTTTTACTGTCCAGGTTGAGTATTTCAAAATAAACATGAAAACCATGCTTTGGGTTAATTGCACATATTGTACTTACTTTCTAGGTTAGGAAAATAAACACCAGACCATGTTTACACTAACTCATATTTTAGCCTATGATATCCTATAATTAGACATATTATTTTTACTGTCCAAGTTGAGTATCCCGTTACCTGCTGCATGTTTCGGAACATTAACATTAGGTCATGTTTCAGGTTAAGTTATCGTATAATTAGACATATTGTTCTTGTTGTGCCTGGTAGAAAAAATAAACATTGGATCATGTTTTTGCAGTTATCCTTAAATTGGGCAGATTTTTTTTTGCTATCCAAATTGAATAGTTTGATATATGGTGCACTTCATTTACCAACTCGCAGCAGGGCAATGGTTATAATTATCCTTGTGCTCGAAACAATTTCTTATTTGCTATTTCTTCTATCCTTTCAGGGGGGATGTCTTGCAGGTTCCTATTTGAAAGACGGCGGTTCGTAAAGAAAGGTAGGCTCCCTTTGGTTCTTCTTTTTACATCTGATATATATGATTCTTCTAGAACAAATAGTACTTAACAAACTCAGTATTGAGAAATCTTGAGCACATGATAGCTTATAATTTTGTAAGTGGAGTGGAATTCCCAGTACATTGAGAATAGGCAAGCAAAGAAAGGAAGATCCAAAACACATGTCACCTTAGCCTCGCAGGCATGCAAGCTACTTTTCTGATCCTTGCTAGAAGATAAGTGGATCACAATGACAGATCACCACAAGATGAATTAGCCTTTTCACCTTTCATGTTTGGAATTCACCTTTGTCACTAGACTGGCTGCTATTGAAGTTCTACTACCTTGACAGTAAAATGAGACCCTGGAAAATCATGAAAATGACAGAAATCTGATGAGAATTATTTCAAGGTATATCCCCACCTTTGCCATATTTTCTTGACACTGATAACTCATCATGTTTAGAGGTTAATGATAGTTTTCCCAATGAAGGGGATTTTGCAATAAATGCAAATGCTGGTAAAATTAGGCAGCCAGTGCAAATTGTATAGTTCATGATCAGTTTAAAATCAGTTGTGTGTTGTTATCTGTGGAGATCTATTACTTCTTTTGCCCTCGACCCGTATGTTTCAAGCTTACATAATTATAAGCTATCATGTGCTCAAGATTTCTCAATACTGAGTTTGTTAAGTACTATTTGTTCTAGAAGAGTCATATATATCAGATGTAAAAAGAAGAATGTGTTTTGAAACATAAATACATGTAAATAATTTCACTGTCATGTACAATCTCTTGAAGTACTCTGGTATGTGAATGAGATAATATATTGTTAAAAGTAAAATGTGTTAGAGAGAAGCGAATAATTGATTGTGTGGTTCCAGTGATCTGTTAATAGTGTAATCTTATAGAATTATGCATAAACACAAATTAAACCTTTTTTGTAGTTGCTTAGCCCACCTGGAGTGAATGATAGTCTATACACCTTGTTTCAGAAAGGTTTGGTGTTGGGTTTTGTAAGATGTCATTATAGGTGCTCCTTGTATATTACTTAGGACAGTGTTGCTGTCAGGTATCAAGCTGCATCGAGCCATTGCAGAGAAACCACCTAAGTTATAGAAAAAAACTTGAATATTGAGAATACAAAAGTTTTTATGCACTGCATTCATCTGCCAGATTCTAGGACACTTACAAAGGGGAAGTGAGAGTAAGTAACTTACGTACTGCAGTTCTATGATTTTTAGACAATAACGGAATGGTATTTTCCAAGTCCATCCCATCTAAAATTAGCTAGAACATGACCATCATATGTTTTTAACGCGTCAAATCTTATGTTATTTTATCCCATCTCCACTTCATAGTTGAATTATGCTGTTTCACAATATACAATACCTGATTTATTGTAGCTATTTTTAGCATGTAAGAAGCTTAGTATTGGGACTCACAACTTGACTAACTTCGTTTCTAAAACTGTTCTCAAGGATTCAGTTGAGTCAGGGAATGAGATTATGGAGGTGCGACATAAAAAAGACGTGCCATTGAAGATTTCATCGAGTTAGAGAATGAGATCATACATGCCGCCATCTATGCCACCCAAGCAGGAGCAGCTTGGTTGGCCAAATCCGGCTGACACCACCGTTGGGGAACCAGGGCCCTTGACAAGTGATCCCTGGATATAGAAGACCATTTAGCCACACTATCTGTCAGTCCTACAGGTACAGCCGACGACATCATCATTCTCTTCTCTGACAAAGACAACACCGGCGAGAGTTCACCTTGCAAGGGGAAGGAATAATCAGAGCATGTGCCTCGGCATGGTGGTCTACATTGCTCTTTAAATTCAATTTTGTGCATGTGTATTTTGGTCTATCGTCAGCTATGTGGTCAGTGTTCTGCATCCTGTTAGTGTCCATTGCTTAACGAGGTATATAATGGAATCTAAAGCAATATGAGCAACGATGTTTCCTATTCCACTGATAATGGTGTGTTCACTTCTGAATCTATTCACACGTTAACTCTCCCCTATTTTTTCGAACATTTCTACTTCGCTGTCGTAATTTCAGATAGAAATATCTTTTATTGTTCAGCTCATGCTGTCTCTTGGGCGCGCTGCCCCCGCGCTAGGTCTTTCGCAAAGATGAATGCTAACAATTCATTCAGGCAAATAAATTAGGTGTTCAAGCATATATATACATACCTGTTGTGCCTCCACTCCGCCAGGGCTAGGTCTTTCACAAAGATCAGTGATAACAATTCATTCAGTCAAATAAATTAGGCGTTTAAGCATATATATGGTATTCTGTTCTCTTGATAACTGCACGCATGTGCAGATAACGTTCCCATGAAAACCATACTATTTCTACCGGGCCAAGGGACACACTGATATGGACCAGCCTAGCTATTTTAGTTCATCCAGTTTATTATACATATCACAATTTAAATGGTGTATTCATGTTATTTTCATGTATTTTTCCATCAGTCAGCCACCATACAGGGCCTATCTTGCTAGTTTCTTGTAAAATTGGACAGAGAACCCATCGGGGCCAGGAGCCGTGTTAGTTTTCATGGATTTAATAACAACTGCCAATCTAGACATGGACACGTCCAGGTTTGATATCCTGCTTAGTTATCTTGCTACTGATTTCCAGATTATCACTTAGTATTCTGTACTTTTGTTTATCACTTAACAACTGCCAAATAAACAAAAGAAATTTGCAGGCCGTGACTGCACTTTTTGTGTCCCTGCAGATCAAGCACAGCATGTACTGTACCACATCACACTAGCAAAATCAACTTGATTTCTAACGAGAAAAACTTGAACAGGAGAAGGATCACAACAATACGAAACCTCCACTATCGGCATCAGAAAAATCAAGAGATAAAAAGTGGAGGAGAGGTAAATCTCAGTCAATTTACTCCAGGCATCGGTCTCGTCCTCGCGTGCGCGGCTCCATCTGCTCGTCGGCGGCCGCCTTCTGCTCGTGCTCGTCACTGGCGGCGGCAGCCTCCCTGCTGCGTGTTCAGCGGCGCGCGACGGCCTTCCTGGATGGCGCGCGACGGCCTTCCTGGATGTGTGCTCGAAGGCGGTGGCCTCCCCCAATTCGCGCCCTGTGGCGGTCTCCCCGATGCGAGCTGGTCCGCGGCGGCCCCGCGGCGCGACCCGGCGAAGCCCTCCACGCATCGCGCCGAGCTGGACGACGGCCCGGTGGAGACCTCCGTGCTTCGCGCGGCGCTCGTCGGTGGCAGTCCGGCAGAGCCTTCCCTGCGTCGCGCCGTGGTCGTCACTCGTCGGTGACAAACGTACATTGCTTTCTCTCTGAGAATGAGTGGCAGGAGGAACCCGTGCCATGGGGGAATAAGATGTTTCGTTAATCCTGACGGACCGCCGCACGCACGAGCGCTTCTCTGTATCTTTTTCCAACAATGATACTACACCCCCACACGCGCAACACGCCGGTCATGAGGCTACACCCCCACACGAGCCAACCCTCGTGATCAAAGTTAACATCGAATCACCACACTGTCTCGCCTTATTATAAGACAAAAAAGAAAAACAACACCCACTACATTAACAAGAAAAACGTAAGGGCATGTGCAATGGTTAATAAGACTGTCTTATCTTAACTCTGCCATGTAATTTAGATATAACAGTAAAACATAATATATAATGGGTTATTTTTTAGTTTTATCTTTAATAATCAGACATCCTAAATATGTGGTGAGAGAGATTGTGCTAAGAAATCACTCTTAGCTAAGAGAATGCAAAGTCTTTTTTTGAATTTCTCTTTCCTCCACATCAGCATTTATCAGCATTTATCCTACGTGACATTGCTAAGATATCACCATTGTACATGCCATAAGGTTGTGAAAGGGCACTTCAACGATGATGCTTTCGAGTGCCACCGTGGGCGGACCTAGAAGTTTCTAGAAGCCTGGGCAAACATGCCTACCATGCCATTTTTTGAGACAAAATGTTATAGAACATCACATGATACTAGGCGTGCCGCCGCCGCCAAGCCCGGGCGACCGCCCGGGATGGAGGGATGGTGGATCCTCCCATGGTGCCACGTAAGGCTGTAGTCCAATGAGCAACCACCATAGCTCGGCCGACGGCCGCCACCAAGAGATTGCGATGTCTGACGTTGAACCCGATAGGGAACAAAACCCTCCAGTCTCTGTACAGAACCGTACACTAGTAACATTCTCTAGTTAGATGAAACGATTCGGTGCGCCAGGAATCGTCGCGCCATCTCCGTCTCGGAAGGTGGGGAAGCGTCGCCGTCGTCACTTGTCGCTGGAGACTGGTGCGCCTTGACTGGTCGTCGACGAATGTAGTAGATGCAAGCCCCGCCGGCGGCCAAAACAATGAGGACGCCGATAACGATGACGATCGCGACGATGTGGTTGCCCTTTCCCCCCTCTCCTTCTCCTTTACCACCGTTTCTTCCAGTGCCGGTAGGAGCACGAGCAGGTGGAGTTGGGGAGCAAGCATGTGAAAACATATGAATCACGGTCGATCAGCTAGCGGAGCATTGCAAACAAGAGACGAAGTTAGCATCGATCATTACCCTTGCAGTGAACGGGTGCCTGCGCGGATCCGCCACAGCTCTGGTACACAGCGGATAAGTCGAAGTTCAGCATAGCTGCGTTGAGGTTGACGCCACGTACTCACACAGGCAGCAAATACCCTGCTCGTCTATAGTGGAGACGAGCGCGTCGCAGCACGACGCTGTGGGGGAGGAAGGCAGGGACGGAGACAAGGGGGGACGAGGGGGGGCTAGCCCCCCCCCCCAAGGTTGAGATTTTGTGAAGAATAGTAGGCACTTAAACTGATTTTTCATGGTGATTTATCCATGTCTGCCCCCCTCATGAAGTTCACAACACAGTTCGCCCCCCTCATGTTTCGATCCTGGCTCCGTCCCTGGAGGAAGGAGACTCCTGGCAAGACAGGGCCGCGAGGCTGATGAGGTCAGCCCTGCAAGGCGGCGCTAGGCTCGATGTCACCACCGGCAGAGCACAGAGGAAACACAGCACGGCCATGGTTTCTATGAGACTAGGGCTTGAGAGCTAGTGAGAATGAAGGTTGAGCACCGTCAGATCTGAGAGTGAGAGTGAGACTTGAGAGTGAGAGTGAGACCGGCCATGGTTTCTAGGACTTGAGAGAGCTAGTGAGAATGAAGGTTGAGCACCGTCAGATCTGAGAGTGAGAGTGAGACTTGAGAGTGAGAGTGAGACCGGCCATGGTTCCTGGAATCATTTCTTTTATAGACTAGGGACATAAGTGATAGTCCAATAAAATAAATCAGTATATGCATAAAATAAGCAGACAGAACGAACCTAGATGCATACCTCTCACTCTCAATGGCAATGCCACATGAACCCCACATTGACCATCTCTACAAGCTTCCCCACAAATACAATTATTCGCTCCCATTTCTCCTCACCATTGGAGACCTGACAGCAAAATTTACATGGCATGTCTCCCCGGTTTTGGGGACTGAGTGGCTCACACTTCTCTTTCTAGAAACCTCGAAAGGAATAGAGTACTGTAACTCACCACAGAATAAATAGAGTTGCTCGGTTAATTTCGAGAAAAAATAGTTGTGGGTCACTCATGCTTGCATGAAACAGGCTACACTGGCTAGTGGTATAAGTTGTTTGTTTGGTTCTTTTCCCTATTAAACGCTCACTTTTAGGTGTAGGTTTGTGCTAACCTCAGCTGGCGGTAATGGCCGCCCAAGACCTAATTTAGGCTGTAATTAGGTTGTGGATTTGAAGGGTTGGTCTTTGTACATCGTGTTAGGTTGCCCCTGTTTATGCATGCTCTCGCTTTTCACCTGTGGCCCCTCAAACAAAACCAAAGGTTGGCACGGTTTTTAGGCTTTTTCGGCAAGACATGACAGGAACTTCTCTGGACATGTCGTCTCCTGCATAATTTATCTTGTTATAATCATCCATATCAGACTTAGTACCTAGGAAGGCTAGGAGATTTCATGCAATCTTGTAATAGTGGTACTACATAACCCATCAACTTGTAAAACATTTCTTTAGTACTAAGAGATAACTTTAAGGAGACGAGGTGATTTTGTTGGCCAAATAACAGCGAGTGAATAGCATAAAACCACCACATTGGTATATGGGAGCAGAGCGGGAGGAGATCCAAAAAACAGCTCAGGAGTGCGAGATTATATGGGAGCAGAGCAGTAGAGAAGAAAAACCTGTCGGACCGTTGCGGCATTTCATTAAGGTATGATCACCAACTTTGAATGTACACTATTATGTTACGGTGGCTTTGTAACCATGAGTTCCTTGACGCGAGAACACCGCACGAAAGATGCGGCGGTTAGCGAACTTGCTAGGTTGCCGCGAAGGCGAAATCCCTACGTCCTCCTCTTCGAAGAACCGCAGGTATGGACTATTTTGTTGCTGTCAAACATGTTCTTACTCATTTCAACTTTTGTAATCTCATGTGTTCATGTTTCTGAAGATTCCTCCTGAGGACGACCTAATTCTGAGTCAAGGCATACTTCGAAAGCATACCTCCAAGCAAGCCCCACGGTCAGCTTACCAGTTGAAGCCAAGGGGCAAGGCTCCAAACCGGTACACTCCGGAAGATTATGTCAACCGAGGAAAGAAGGTTGTCACTGAGGAGGATGACGGGCCGCCGCGGAGATCAGCTTTGTCGAGGATGAGGAACAACGAGCCGTTCTCTTCAGATGAGGAGGAGGAGGAGGAGGAGGAGGAGGAGCAGGAGGAGCAGGACGAGGAGCAGGACGAGGAGCAGGAGCAGCAGCAACAACAGCCACGGCAGCGGACGAAGAGGATGGCCGTCCGGAAGCAGCCCGCGAGGACGGCACGTCGAGGACGCTACTAGGATGTGCTACGTGTTGTTGTGAACTCTATATTCATAAGTATCGATTTGTGAACCCTATGTCATTTCGAACCATGGTGCTGTAATGCTACTTGTTGTTTGAATCTACGTGCTACAATGTGACCTATGAAGTGTTATATGTGTATGTCATGAAATTGCTACTTGTTGTGTCCAATGTTGTACTCGTAACTGTTGGAGTTTGGTAGGATTTTTCATGTTTTCCACACAAGTCCATGTGTGGCGCCCTCCACTCTGGCGCCACAAGTGCTAGTGTGGCGCCCGTGGCATCGGCGCCACACATGCCAACTTATATGAACCATTGGGTCGAAAACATCCAGGGGCTCCGGACGATAAGTCCTTAGCCGTTTTCGCGAGCCTCTATGTGTGGCGCCCGTGGCATCGGCGCCACACAGGCTAGTGCGGCGCCCGTGGCATCGGCGCCACACATCGAGCCTCGCAAAACGGCTAAGTCCCAGAGGATTTATCTCACAGTATGTTTTGGAGGATTACAAGTGCATGTGTGGCGCCGTTGGGAGGGGCGCCACACATGCTGCCACGTCGGATGGGCGCACCAGCTCGGCGGCGAGGGGGCCACGTCGGGCTGGGACGGTGGCGCCGGCGGAGGGGAGCCACATGGTCATGTGTGGCGCCCGTGGGAGGGGCGCCACACAAAAGGGTTAGATTGGTGAAATAGTTTCGCTGGAGGGTTAGTCTGTGCTTTTCTTTCACTTTTGGGTTATTTTTGTGTAAATCGCCTCTCTGTATCTTTTTCCAACAATGATACTACACCCCCACACGAGCAACACGCCAGTCATGAGGCTACACCCCCACACGAGCCAACCCTCGTGATCAAAGTTAACATCGAATCACCACACTGTCTCGCCTTATTATAAGACAAAAAAGAAAAACAACACCCACTACATTAACAAGAAAAATGTAAGGGCATGTGCAATGGTTAATAAGACTGTCTTATCTTAACTCTGCCATGTAATTTAGATATAACAGTAAAACATAATATATAATGGGTTATTTTTTAGTTTTATCTTTAATAACCAGACATCCTAAATATGTGGTGAGAGAGATTGTGCTAAGAGATCACTCTTAGCTAAGAGAATGCAAAGTCTTTTTTTGACTTTCTCTTTCCTCCACATCAGCATTTATCCTACGTGACATTGCTAAGATATCACCATTGTACATGCCATAAGGCTGTGAAAGGGCACTTCAACGATGATGCTTTCGAGTGCCACCGTGGGCGGACCTAGAAGTTTCTAGAAGCCTGGGCAAACATGCCTACCATGCCATTTTTTGAGACAAAATGTTATAGAACATCACATGATACTAGGCGTGCCGCCGCCGCCAAGCCCGGGCGACCGCCCGGGCTGGAGGGATGGTGGATCCTCCCATGGTGCCACGTAAGGCTGTAGTCCAATGAGCAACCACCATAGCTCGGCCGACGGCCGCCACCAAGAGATTGCGATGTCTGACGTTGAACCCGATAGGGAACAAAACCCTCCAGTCTCGTACGGAACCGTACACTAGTAACATTCTCTAGTTAGATGAAACGATTCGGTGCGCCGGGAATCGTCGCGCCATCTCCGTCTCGGAAGGTGGGGAAGCGTCGCCGTCGTCACTTGTCGCCGGAGACGCGGTGCGCCTTGACTCGGTCGTCGACGAATGTAGTAGATGCAAGCCCCGCCGGCGGCCAAAACAATGAGGACGCCGATAACGATGACGATCGCGACGATGTGGTTGCCCTTTCCCCCCTCTCCTTCTCCTTTACCACCGTTTCTTCCAGTGCCGGTAGGAGCACGAGCAGGTGGAGTTGGGGAGCAAGCATGTGAAAACATATGAATCACGGTCGATCAGCTAGCGGAGCATTGCAAACAAGAGACGAAGTTAGCATCGATCATTACCCTTGCAGTGAACGGGTGCTCGCGCGGATCCGCCACAGCTACGGTACACGGCGGATAAGTCGAAGTTCAGCATAGCTGCGTTGAGGTTGACGCCACGTACTCACACAGGCAGCAAATACCCCGCTCGTCTATAGTGGAGACGAGCGCGTCGCGAGCACGACGCCGTGGGGGAGGAAGGCGGGGACGGAGACAAGGGGGGACGAGGGGGGGGGGGCTAGGCCCCCCCCCAAGGTTGAGATTTTGTGAAGAATAGTAGGCACTTAAACTGATTTTTCATGGTGATTTATCCATGTCTGCCCCCCTCATGAAGTTCACAACACAGTTCGCCCCCCTCATGTTTCGATCCTGGCTCCGTCCCTGGAGGAAGGAGACTCCTGGCAAGACAGGGCCGCGAGGCTGATGAGGTCAGCCCTGCAAGGCGGCGCCAGGCTCGATGTCACCACCGGCAGAGCACAGAGGAAGCACAGCACGGCTATGGTTTCTATGAGACTAGGGCTTGAGAGCTAGTGAGAATGAAGGTTGAGCACCGTCAGATCTGAGAGTGAGAGTGAGACTTGAGAGTGAGAGTGAGACCGGCCATGGTTTCTAGGACTTGAGAGAGCTAGTGAGAATGAAGGTTGAGCACCGTCAGATCTGAGAGTGAGAGTGAGACTTGAGAGTGAGAGTGAGACCGGCCATGGTTCTCGGAATCATTTCTTTTATAGACTAGGGACATAAGTGATAGTCCAATAAAATAAATCGGTATATGCATAAAATAAGCGAGACGAACGAACCTAGATGCATACCTCTCACTCTCAATGGCAATGCCACATGAACCCCACATTGACCATCTCTACAAGCTTCCCCACAAATACAATTATTCGCTCCCATTTCTCCTCACCATTGGAGACTCGACGACAAAATTTACATGGCATGTCCCCCGGTTTTGAGGACTGAGTGGCTCACACTTCTCTTTCTAGAAACCTCGAAAGGAATAGAGTACTGTAACTCACCACAGAATAAATAGAGTTGCTCGGTTAATTTCGAGAAAAAAAATTGTGGGTCACTCATGCTTGCATGAAACAGGCTACACTGGCTAGTGGTATAAGTTGTTTGTTTGGTTCTTTTCCCTATTAAACGCTCACTTTTAGGTGTAGGTTTGTGCTAACCTCGGCTGGCGGTAATGGCCGCCCAAGACCTAATTTAGGCTGTAATTAGGTTGTGGATTTGAAGGGTTGGTCTTTGTACATCGTGTTAGGTTGCCCCTGTTTATGCATGCTCTCGCTTTTCACCTGTGGCCCCTCAAACAAAACCAAAGGTTGGCACGGTTTTTAGGCTTTTTCGGCAAGACATGACGGGAACTTCTCTGGACATGTCGTCTCTCGCATAATTTATCTTGTTATAATCATCCATATCAGACTTAGTACCTAGGAAGGCTAGGAGATTTCATGCAATCTTGTAATAGTGGTACTACAGAACCCATCAACTTGTAAAACATTTCTTTAGTACTAAGAGATAACTTTAAGGAGACGAGGTGATTTTGTTGGCCAAATAACAGCGAGTGAATAGCATAAAACCACCACATTGGTGGTCAAATTTAAGAAAGACCACCACTTTTGGTTTGCGGGACATAAAACCACCACATTTCAGTTGGTTTTTTGCCGAACACGCAAATGACGAGTTTGCAGCAAATTGACACTGAATCTGACCATCTGACCCCACCCACTCTGCTGACGTGGTAACGGCCGTTAACAGCCGGTTGGTTTAGGGCCCACCAGTGTGTGGACGTGTGCAAAGAGACGTTACTCTGTCGCTCAGTCTCTCCTCTCCCGTCACTCTCGCTCAGTCTCTCCTCTCCCGTCAATCTGTCGCTCTGCTCCCGCTTGCCGCCGCTGCTATTCTGCCAGCCGGCCATCAATGCCCAGTTGGAACGACGGCGAGTCGTCGAGCACGACTCTTTCCTGGCCAGGGGTAAGTAGGTTGATTCAACCTGTGCATCTAGGGTTAGGGTTTTGGCAAATTTGGGAATTTTGATTTCTTGTCGATTTCCTCTCCTTTTCTGGTCGATTTGGTGGAATTGAAGGTTTTGTTTGTAATTAGGACTTCGCACCTATGGACTACTGCCCAGATAGCTGGGATGAACCAACATTCACGGGGTTGCCGGCAGGTTGCCCGGAGGTGTGCTGCCTCCACCAGAAGGAGCCGGTGAAGCGTGTCGCTTTTGAAGGAACGAACATCGGTCGTCGCTTCTACATGTGTTCTGTGCAAGGGGTATGTTTCTCACAGTTCAAACTCTGTAGCAGTAGCTCTGTAGCAGTAGCTCTGTTTGTAATTTGGCAATGAGTTGATCGATACAATGACCCAAAATCACAGAAGCAATGTTGCTCACAGAAGAATGGCAAGCCATGTTAATTAGATGTAGCTATGTAGTACTAATTGTCCATTTGTGTGAATAATTGCATGTATGCTATGTAGTAGTAAAGAAATAAATAGTTGTATTTGTGTGAATAAATGCAGTGCCTCTGAATAATTGAAATAACAAGCATTACCTCTGAATAAGTCCATTTGTGTGAATAATTCCATGTATGCTATGTAGTATTGATGAAATAAATAATTTTAAGATGCAGTACATTGAGAATTGTGGCTTCCACTCTTGGCTTGATGATGAGTGGCCACAGCCAATGAAGAACACATTGGTGAAGCTGTGGGGAATGTACCATGACATGCATAATGCACTTTTGGATGAGAAGATTGAGAATGGCAAGATTGTGAAAGATTTGAATGAAGAGAGGATAAAGGTGGAGAAGAAGTATTCCAGCCTGATGGCTGATGTTTCCAAGTTTATGAATGATACTCAGAGGCAGGTTATGCAGGCAAACTATGACAAGATAATGAATGGCAGTGAGGAGGAAAAGTTGAGGGAGAATAAGACTAAACTTGAAAATGAGCTGATGAAAGCCAATGATGAAGTGGCTAAGGTGAAGGAGGGCAAGATTGATGATGACAGAAAGATGAAGCTGATGGAGGAAGAAACTTTGTTGCTGAAGAAGACAAGAATAAGCTAGAGTATCAGCTATTTGATCTGTTTAAGTTGAGCAGTGCTAGGAATGACAAATTCGTCAAGATCAAGCAGATATGTGAGCAGTAAGATGTGACAGTGATGTAGTATTGTCTACCCATAAGTATTTGTGTATTGGTAATTTGTAGCCCTACGAACTGTTAGTGTTGTAGCATTGAACTCTATGTACCCCTATTATGAACAGTTAGTGTTGTTCCATTGAACTCTATGTACCCCTGTTGTTATGTTGAATCTTGTGTTGGTTTAGAACTCCGTGTTGCTGTTTAACTGTGTGTTGTTCATAACTGTGATTGCTGTAAATTTTAGGTCATATATGATGGTTTAAGAAGCCTCGATGGTTTTCCGAGGTGTATCGACTATTTTAGCTCATATATATCATGTATGTGGTTTTAAGAAGCCTCGAGGGTTTTCCGAGGGGTATCGACTATTTTAGCTAATATAGATCATGTATGATGTTTTAAGAAGCCTCGATGGTTTTCCGAGGGGTATCGACTATTTTAGCTCATATAGATCATGTATGTGATTTCAAGAAGCCTCGAGGGTTTTCCGAGGGGTATCGACTATTTTAGCTAATATAGATCATGTATGATGTTTTAAGAAGCCTCGATGGTTTTCCGAGGGGTATCGACTATTTTAGCTCAGATAGATCATGTATGTGGTTTTAAGAAGCCTCGAGGGTTTTCCGAGGGGTATCGATCATTTTAGATCATCGAGAGGCTCTATGGTTATTTAAAACCCTCGAGGGTTTTGCGAGAGGCGTCGACCATTTTAGATCATCGAGAGGCTCTATGGTTATTTAAAACCCTCGAGGGTTTTCCGAGAGGTGTCGACCATTTTAGATCATCGAGAGGCTCTATGGTTATTTAAAACCCTCGAGGGTTTTCCGAGAGGTGTCGACCATTTTAGATCACCGAGAGGCTCTATGGTTATTTAAAACCCTCGAGGGTTTTCCGAGAGGTGTCGACAATTTTAGATCATCCAGAGGCTCTTTGGCTTTTTAAAAGCCTCGAGGGTTTTCCGAGGGGTGTCGACCATTTTGGTCATCTACAACATGTACACCAATTTGCCCATCTACAACATGTACACTATTTTAAGAGCATAAGTTGGAACATTTTGAAACAGCAAATACCAACAACAACTACCAACATAGTCTCAAACTTAATCTTAAGAGCATCAGTTGCAACATTTTGAAACAACAACTACCAACAGCAAGTACCAAGATAGTCTGAAACATCATTTTAGAACATAGTCTTAACAGGTTCACACATATAGAGTTTCACCCATACAGTACAACATAGTCTCAAATTTGAAATGACAACATAGTTTGGATCAACATAGTCTTAAACATGCTTAAACATGCCAAATTCATCAGGTTATGCATCAGGAGCAGGGGCACAGGATAGGTGGATCCTGGCGATATGTAAACTTTCCAGCAGTCAGATAGCCCTTCATCCTACCTGTCAGAAGTCTCTTCCTTCCACTAACCCTCCTTGGGACATCAGGAGCAGTAGCAGTGCTTGTTCTTGGTGCAGAGAATCTTGCAGCTGGTGCTCTTGCAGGTGCTGAAGCTCTTGGAGCTGCTGGTGCTGCTCTTGCTCTTGGAGATGCAGGTGCTGATGGAGGAGCTGCTGCTGTGCTTGCAGATGCTGAAGTGTTGCCCTCATCACTTTGCCTTGTACTATATGAATATGAAATAAAGTGAATATTGTTCAAAAGCAAGTAGTGTACATGGCTTAAACATACAAAAAAATTACCTGGTGGTTATTCTTCCTAACTTGCAACTGTGGCTTCAGAGGTGCCTGGCAACTAGTGTACCTATGGTCAACAACCTTGCAGTTGCTGCAAGTAATACTGGCCATCCTAGAAGTGTCTCTTGGTGCTGGAACTTCAAATTGTCCCTTTCTTCTTTTAACTTGTTTCCTTCATGGCTTCTCTCTGAAAACAGGTGGGTCTATGTCATCAGTCTCTGTCTTTTTCCAATCATCTGGACCAGGCACAGGGTACACAACATGTTTGTAGGCTTCTTTGTACAGTGGCTTCTTGAAGAACTCATGTACATAGTCCTCTCGGATGCTTGTCTCACTTTCATAATTGCAGCAACTGCATGACTACAAGGTACTCCAGTGATATCCCATTTCCTACAGGTGCAAGTGTGGTTCTTTAGGTTGACTGCACAATTTCTTTTGTTGTTGCTAACTTGCCACAGGTCAACATCACTATTCTTTGCAGTGCATTCCCTTGACCACCTCTTTGCTTCTTCCAACTTCTCAATATAGTGTGGAGTGATCTTCCATCTGGTTCTCTCTGTCTTCTCTCTTGTCCCACTGTTCTTTACCATGACTTTATTCCTTAGCCCTTCTAGCATTGTTCTGATAGGCTTATTCCTCACATCCAGGATCATTTTGTTGAACACTTATGAAATATTATTCACAACAAGATCTGTTTTGAAGTTTGTATCAAAAGCATGCCTGGCCCATGTCTCTACAGGAATCTGCATGAGCTAATTATAAGCCTCCTCACAATCTGCCTTCATAGCATCCATTGCTCTGTCAAATTCTGGTTTTGTGTAACAATAACTAGCTGCATCCATGTGCTTCTTCAGCTTTGGCTCTCTGAATCCAGCAGATTGGAAGTTGGCATAAATATGCCTCATACAGAACCTATGAGGAGAATGTGGGAAAACTTGTGATACAGCTTTGAGAAGTCCCTGCAAACATGAACAAAACAATTGTTACTGTTTGTTTCCTTTTAAAGCAAAGAGAAATGAACTGTAATAGACAAATTATATGTTACTGCACTAACCTTTTGCCTATAAAAAATAATTGTGTACATTCCAAATTTTCCAGACTCCCCAATATAGTACCTAAGCTGAGTCAGAAACCATAACCAACTGGCAGTGTCTTCCTTGTACACCACACCAAATGCAATAGGGAAAATGTTATTGTTCCCATCTCTACCTATTGGAGCAAGTATTTTTTGGCCAGTGCTCAATTTAATGAAGCATCCATCTACCCCTGTGTCATTGTGTGGGTAAGCTAACAAAGAAAAGTTTCTGCTAGGAAAAAAGTAATGCATTTACAAGAATAATTACCTATGAAGGGCCTGCAGCCATTAAGAAAGCCTTCCTTTGATGCATTCAGACAGTAAAATAACCCATGAAACCTTGGGTTTGTACTAGGATGCTCCACTAAATGCTTTGTTGTCACAATACACCTACTGTCAAGATTAGTGTCAAGGACAGCCTGAAGATAGTCCCTCAACCTTGTGTATTGTGCCTTCTGGTCACCCATAACAACAACAAATGCCTTCTTCCTTGCTCTGTAAGCTTTGCTCTTGGGGACTGGTACACCCCACTTCTGCTTTGCATTGTCAATGAGTGTGTCAACAGTAGTGTTTGGATCAATTCTAACAGCCTGCTCAGACTGTTTGGCAAGCCAATCAATAGTTACCTTTGTGTGATGTCCAGAGGCAATACAAGTGTGAACCCCTAGAATTTTCCTTATGCAAAAAGTCTTCTCATGTGCAATCTTTGAGGCACTAATGTAGAAGGGACAACCCTTATCTGCTCTAGGACAAAGAACTATGATTCTATCACTGTCATTCCTCCAGTACTGAAAGTTCCTAAGCTGAGCTATGTGGTATGTCCTTAGAGCCCTCCTGAACTGGTATACATCAGTGAAACAAAGCTTCATAGCTATCTATTCATGTGGGTTTGCCCTGGTTTCATCATACCAAACTCTTTTCTTCATTTTCTTCACCCTCCTCTTCCTTCCACTGACAGGTACAAATTTGGACACAAACCCATCATCATCACTGTCTACAAGATCATCAGGCTACTGTCTTCATCAGATGTAGGCATGAAATAATTGTCTTCTTCAAATTTTACCTCCTCATGATGTGAGCTACTAGTAGGACCACACTTTGATGCCTTGTTCTTCAGTGGGATGATTTTCTCTGTAATTTCCTCAACCTCTGAATCTTCCTCTGGTTCAAAAATCTCTTCAACATCAGTGTCACCTTCAAAATGAAGAAATGGGTCAGCCTTCGGTTCCTTCATTTTTTGCAACTTCTCCATTATTTCTTAATTCTCTGCATTCTGTGTTGCATGCCTCTTCTTCCTAAGCTCCCTCATTAGCTCCAATTCTGCTTCAGTAGCTGCCTCCCTCTCAGCTGCTGCTAGTTCAGGTATGTACTCACCATCATAGTACATGTACTCACCCTCATATTCACCAACCTCATTATCATTTACCTCCTTATCACTATCATATCCATCTTCCAAGTCTTCATCTTGATCTGATTCAGCAACCTCTTTTCCCTTTCCTTTATTCATGGTGCTGATGTGTTGTGTGCCAATGTACAGAACATCATTGTAGTCAATTGCCACTGGATACACCTCCTCCACTTCATCTGCCATGAAATTGACCCCTGACATGTTATCTGACAGCACAACAGGTACATCAACTACATATGTAGCTTCAACATCTTCTCTGTTCAAACCAATTGGCCATTCTACTTTGTGCTTCACCACTGTTATATTGAGTACCTTCTCACTGTCATAAAGCTCAAGCATTTCATGTACCTTTGCCATGCTATCAACTACTGATACGTCTCCGACGTATCGATAATTTCTTATGTTCCATGCCACATTATTGATGATATCTACATGTTTTATGCACATTATATGTCATATTTATGCGTTTTCCGGAACTAACCTATTGACGAGATGCCGAAGGGCCAGTTCCTGTTTTCTGCTGTTTTTGGTTCCAGAAACCCTAGTAAGGAAATATTCTCGGAATCGGATGAAATCAAGACCCAGCATCCTATTTTGCCCGGAAGCATCCAGAACACCCGAGAACCGCCAGAGAGGGGGCACAGGCCCACGGGACCATAGGCCGGCGCGGCCTGGGGGTGGCCCGCGCCACCCTATGGTGTCGCCGCCTCTTCGACCCTCTGACGCCGCCTCTTCGCCTATAAGAAGCCCCTGGACCTAAAACCTCGATACGAAAAAAGCCACGGTACGAGAAACCTTCCAGAGCCGCCGCCATCGCGAAGCCAAGATCTGGGGGACAGGAGTCTCTGTTCCGGCACGCTGCCGGGGCGGGGAAGTGCCCCCGGAAGGCTCCTCCATCGACACCACCGCCATCTTCATCAACGCTGCTTGTCTCCCATGAGGAGGGAGTAGTTCTCCATCGAGGCTCGGGGCTGTACCGGTAGCTATGTGGTTAATCTCTCTCCTATGTGCTTCAATACAATAATCTCATGAGCTGCCTTACATGATTGAGATTCATATGATGATGCTTGTAATCTAGATGTCATTATGCTAGTCAAGTGAGTTTTACTTATGTGATCTCCGGAGACTCCTTGTCCCACGTGTGTAAAGGTGACAGTGTGTGCACCGTGTGGGTCTCTTAGGCTATATTTCACAGAATACTTATTCACTATTATGAATGGCGTAGTGAAGTGCTTATTTATATCTCTTTATGATTGCAATGTGTTTTGTATCACAATTTATCTATGTGCTACTCTAGTGATGTTATTAAAGTAGTTTTATTCCTCCTGCACGGTGTAATGGTGACAGTGTGTGCATCCGTGTTAGTACTTGGCGTAGGCTATGATTGTGATCTCTTGTAGATTATGAAGTTAACTATTGCTATGATGGTATTGATGTGATCTATTCCTCCTACATAGTGTGAAGGTGACGAGTGTGCATGCTTGTGTTAGTACTTGGTTTAGTCGTGTTGATCTTTCATGCACTCTAAGGTTATTTAAATATGAACATTGAATTGTGGAGCTTGTTAACTCCGGCATTGAGGGTTCGTGTAATCCTACACAATGTGTTCATCATCCAACAAGAGAGTGTAGAGTATGCATTTATCTATTCCGTTATGTGATCAATGTTGAGAGTGTCCACTAGTGAAAGTGTAATCCCTAGGCCTTGTTCCTAAATATCGCTATCGCTGCTTGTTTACTGTTTTCATTGCGTTACTATCGCTACCATATTACCACCATCAACTACACGCCAGCAAGCTATTTTCACGGCGCCGTTACTACTGCTCATATTCATTCATACCACCTGTATTTCACTATCTCTTCGCCGAACTAGTGCACCTATTAGGTGTGTTGGGGACACAAGAGACTTCTTGCTTTGTGGTTGCAGGGTTGCATGAGAGGGATATCTTTGACCTCTTCCTCCCCGAGTTCGATAAACCTTGGGTGATCCACTTAAGGGAAAACTTGCTGCTGTTCTACAAACCTCTGCTCTTGGAGGCCCAACACTGTCTACAAGAATAGAAGCACCCGTAGACATCAAGCTATTTTCTGGCGCCGTTGCCGGGGAGGAAAGGTAAAAGGTACTCACACTACGGATCTCGGCTACTAAGCTATTTTCGCCGTTGTAAGTACTCGAAGCTATTTCCTTTAGATCCTGCAATTGCATCTTTTTGTTTCTTGTTTACACTAGTTTGGCATAATGGACAACAATGAGCTTCTTATTCTATTTCCTGATTTAAGACATGGATGGTTTGATGCGAAAATTAAAAAACCTATGGAACATATTAGTATGAACGCTTTGAACACCATTGTTGCTAATGATATGGAAAATTCTAAGCTTGGGGAAGCTGGCTTTGATGAGCATGATATTTTTAGTCCCCCAAGCATTGAGGAGAAAATTTACTTTGATGATACTTTTCCTCCTATTTATGATGATTATAATGATATTGGTCTTTTAGTACCGCCTGTTATGGAGGATAAATTTGATTATGATTACAATATGCCTCCTATATTTGATGATAGCTACTTTGTTGAATTTGCTCCCACTATTACTAATAAAATTGATTATGCCTATGTGGAGAGTAATAATTTTATGCATGAGACTCATGATAAGAATGCTTTATGTGATAGTTATATTGTTGAGTTTGCTCATGATGCTACTGAAAGTTATTATGAGAGAGGAAAATATGGTTGTAGAAATTTTCATGTTACTAAAATGCCTCTCTATGTGCTGAAATTTTTGAAGCTACACTTGTTTTATCTTCCTATGCTTGTCACTTTGCTCTTCATGAACTTGTTTATTCACAAGATTCCTATGCATAGGAAGCATGTTAGACTTAAATGTGTTTTGAATTTGCCTCTTGATGCTCTCTTTTGCCTCAACTACTATTTCTTGCGAGTGCATCATTAAAACTGCTGAGCCCATCTTAATGGCTATAAAGAAAGAACTTCTTGGGAGATAACCCATGTGTTATTTTGCTACAGTAATTTGTTTTATATTTGTGTCTTGGAAGTTGTTTACAACTGTAGCAACCTCTCCTTATCTTAGTTTTGTGTTTTGTTGTGTCAAGTAAAGTCTTTGATAGTAAAGTGAATACTAGATTTGGATTACTGCGCAGAAACAGATTTCTTTTCTGTCACGAATCTGGGTCTAATTCTCTGTAGGTAACTCAGAAAATTATGCCAATTTACGTGAGTGATCCTCAGATATGTACGCAACTTTCATTCAATTTGGGCATTTTCATTTGAGGAAGTCTGGTGCCTTAATAAAATCCATCTTTACGGACTGTTCTGTTTTGACAGATTCTGCCTTTTATTTCGCATTGCCTCTTTTGCTATGTTGGATGAATTTCTTTGATCCATTAATGTCCAGTAGCTTTATGCAATGTCCAGAAGTGTTAAGAATGATTGTGTCACCTCTGAACATGTTAATTTTTATTGTGCACTAACCCTCTAATGAGTTTGTTTCGAGTTTGGTGTGGAGGAAGTTTTCAAGGGTCAAGAGAGGAGGATGATATACTATGATCAAGAAGAGTGAAAAGTCTAAGCTTGGGGATGCCCCGGTGGTTCACCCCTGCATATTTCAAGAAGTCTCAAGCATATAAGCTTGGGGATGCCCAAGGCATCCCCTTCTTCATCGACAACATTATCAGGTTCCTCCCCTGAAACTATATTTTTATTCGGTCACATCTTATGTACTTTACTTGGAGCGTCTGTGTGCTTTTATTTTTGTTTTGTTATTTTCATTCTCTGAATAAATACATGCTTGTGTGGGAGAGAGACACGCTCCGCTGGTTCATATGAACACATGTGTTCTTAGCTTTTAATGTTCATGGCAAAGGTTGAAACTGCTTCGTTCATTTTTATATGGTTGGAAACGGAAAATGCTACATGTAGTAATTGGTAGAATGTCTTGAATAATTTGATACTTGGCAATTGTTGTGCTCATGTTTAAGCTCTTGCATCATATACTTTGCACCTATTAATGAAGAAATACATAGAGCTTGCTAAAATTTGGTTTGCATAATTGGTCTCTCTAAAGTCTAGATAATTTCTAGTATTGAGTTTTGAACAACAAGGAAGACGGTGTAGAGTCTTATAATGTTTACAATATGTCTTTTATGTGAGTTTTGCTGCACCGGTTCATCCTTGTGTTTGTTTCAAATAACCTTGCTAGCCTAAGCCTTGTATCGAGAGGGAATACTTCTCATGCATCCAAAATCCTTGAGCCAACCACTATGCCATTTGTGTCCACCATACCTACCTACTACATGGTATTTCTCCGCCATTCCAAAGTAAATTGCTTGAGTGCTACCTTTAAATAATTCAAAATTTATCACCTCTGATTTGTGTCAATGTTTTATAGCTCATGAGGAAGTATGTGGTGTTTTATCTTTCGATCTTGTCATTTACTTCTGACAGACTTTCACAATGGACTAGTGGCTTTATCCGCTTATCCAATAATTTTGCAAAAAGAGCTGGCAATGGGGTTCCCAGCCCCGATTAATTAACTTTCATTAATAGTTCTCTTCACATGTTTTGCTCTGATTCATCAGTAAGCAACTTAATTTTGCAAATAGACACTCCTTCATGGTATGTGAATGTTGGAAGGCACCCGAGGATTCGGTTAGCCATGGCTTGTGTAAGCAAAAGGTTGGGAGGAGTGTCATCCATAAATAAATAAAAACTAAACTAAAGTACATGTGTAAACAAAAGAGAAGAGGGATGATCTACCTTGCTTGGTAGAGATAACGTCCTTCATGGGAGCCGCTCTTGAAAGTCTGGTTGATAAGGTAGTTAGAGTGCCCACTACCATTCGTTGACAACAACAAACACCTCTCAAAATTTTACTTTTATGCTCTCCTTATGTTTTCAAAACCAAAGCTCTAACACAAATATAGCAATCAATGCTTTCCTCTTTGAAGGACCATTCTTTTACCTTTTATGTTGAGTCAGTTCGCCTATCTCTCTCCACCTCAAGAAGCAAACACTTGTGTGAACTGTGCATTGATTCTTACATACTTGCTTATTGCACTTGTTATATTGCTTTGCATTGACAATTATCCATGAGATATACATGTTACAAGTTGAAAGCAACCGCTGAAACTTAATCTTCCATTGTGTTGCTTCAATGTCTTTACTTTAAATTATTGCTTTATGAATTAACTCTTATGCAAGACTTATTGATGCCTGTCTTGAAAGTGCTATTCATGAAAAGTCATTGCTTTATGATTCAGTTGTTTACTCATGTCATTACCATTGTTTTGATCGCTGCATTCATTACATATGTTTACAATATGATCAAGTTTATGATGGCATGTCACTCCAGAAATTATCTTTGTTTATCGTTTACCTGCTCGGGACGAGCGAGGAACTAAGCTTGGGGATGCTGATACGTCTCCGACGTATCGATAATTTCTTATGTTCCATGCCACATTATTGATGATATCTACATGTTTTATGCACATTATATGTCATATTTATGCGTTTTCCGGAACTAACCTATTGACGAGATGCCGAAGGGCCGGTTCCTGTTTTCTGTTGTTTTTGGTTCCGAAACCCTAGTAAGGAAATATTCTCGGAATCGGACGAAATCAAGACCCAGCATCCTATTTTGCCCGGAAGCATCCAGAACACCCGAGAACCGCCAGAGAGGGGGCACAAGCCCACGGGACCATAGGCCGGCGCGGCCTGGGGTGGCCCGCGCCACCCTATGGTGTCGCCGCCTCTTCGACCCTCTGACGCCGCCTCTTCGCCTATAAGAAGCCCCTGGACCTAAAACCTCGATACGAAAAAAGCCACGGTACGAGAAACCTTCCAGAGCCGCCGCCATCGCGAAGCCAAGATCTGGGGGACAGGAGTCTCTGTTCCGGCACGCTGCCGAGGCGGGAAAGTGCCCCCGGAAGGCTCCTCCATCGACACCACCGCCATCTTCATCAACGCTGCTGTCTCCCATGAGGAGGGAGTAGTTCTCCATCGAGGCTCGGGGCTGTACCGGTAGCTATGTGGTTAATCTCTCTCCTATGTGCTTCAATACAATAATCTCATGAGCTGCCTTACATGATTGAGATTCATATGATGATGCTTGTAATCTAGATGTCATTATGCTAGTCAAGTGAGTTTTACTTATGTGATCTCCGGAGACTCCTTGTCCCACGTGTGTAAAGGTGACGAGTGTGTGCACCGTGTGGGTCTCTTAGGCTATATTTCACAGAATACTTATTCACCGTTATGAATGGCGTAGTGAAGTGCTTATTTATATCTCTTTATGATTGCAATGTGTTTTGTATCACAATTTATCTATGTGCTACTCTAGTGATGTTATTAAAGTAGTTTTATTCCTCCCGCACGGTGTAATGGTGACGAGTGTGTGCATCCGTGTTAGTACTTGGCGTAGGCTATGATTGTGATCTCTTGTAGATTATGAAGTTAACTATTGCTATGATGGTATTGATGTGATCTATTCCTCCTACATAGTGTGAAGGTGACAGTGTGCATGCTGTGTTAGTACTTGGTTTAGTCGTGTTGATCTTTCATGCACTCTAAGGTTATTTAAATATGAACATTGAATTGTGGAGCTTGTTAACTCCGGCATTGAGGGTTCGTGTAATCCTACACAATGTGTTCATCATCCAACAAGAGAGTGTAGAGTATGCATTTATCTATTCTGTTATGTGATCAATGTTGAGAGTGTCCACTAGTGAAAGTGTAATCCCTAGGCCTTGTTCCTAAATATCGCTATCGCTGCTTGTTTACTTGTTTTCTTGCGTTACTACTGCTACCATATTACCACCATCAACTACACGCCAGCAAGCTATTTTACGGCGCCGTTACTACTTGCTCATATTCATTCATACCACCTGTATTTCACTATCTCTTCGCCGAACTAGTGCACCTATTAGGTGTGTTGGGGACACAGGAGACTTCTTGCTTTGTGGTTGCAGGGTTGCATGAGAGGGATATCTTTGACCTCTTCCTCCCTGAGTTCGATAAACCTTGGGTGATCCACTTAAGGGAAAACTTGCTGCTGTTCTACAAACCTCTGCTCTTGGAGGCCCAACACTGTCTACAAGAATAGAAGCACCCGTAGACATCAACTACCTCCATTAATTCCTTCCCTTTGCCTCTTTCTTTAACATAGTACATGTAGTCTCTGATGCCATAGCCACGTTGTTCTACCAGAGCTAGCAAATTCAATACAGTGATGTCTGAACTGCTAATAGTCTTCTCCAAATTATCTTCACCACTAAAATGAAATCTAATCTCCCAGATATCATCATCCAAACTGCAAATAATTGTTCACATTATCAAGACAGAGATGAGAACTGAGCTTACTCGATGCCTATCATGCCTACTGCAAATCATCTATAGCACACAGTACGCTACAACACCGGTGGCAGGGGAGGGGAGAGAGGAGTGAGCTTACTCGACGTCGCCGCCGAAACTTGACGCCCACCGGTGGCTGGTCTTGCAGGGTGAAGCGACCACGGCTCTCGCAAAAGCGGTGGCTGCTCTCTACTCCAGCGATGGCTGCCCCACCGCCGCCGTGGTGGAGATCCTGAGCCTCCCGTCCGCACACTCGCCACCCGCCTCGTCCTCGCGTGTGACGCCACAGCCGCCTGCGCCGCCACCGCCGCCACCATCCTCCGAGTCAGCAGTGAACGCCGCCATCCGTGTACGAAAGGAGAGAGAGAGGAACGAGTGACTCACCGTCCCAACCGTCCGAACCCTAATCCTATCTGGGCGCGCGGAGGGGCCCACGTCCGACCGGCCGTTAACGGCCGTTTTCTTCTTCCGTCCAGAATTGGACACGTCAACAGAGTGGGTGGGGTCAGATGGTCAGATTCAGTTTCAATTCGCTGCAAACTCGTCATTTGCGTGTTCGGCAAAAAAACCAACTGAAATGTGGTGGTTTTATGTCCCGCAAACCAAAAATGGTGGTCTTTCGTAAATTTGGCCACCAATGTGGTGGTTTTATGCTATTCACTCAATAACAGCTGGGAGATGGAAAATGTTTCTCCAGCTTTACAGTAATCAAGACTCTAGAGGACAGTTAATTGGTCTACCCTGCTAACTGCATTCTTGGAAGTTTTTAGTGTTCCTTCCAACTGCCCTTTTTCGGTGAGAATGACAGGGCCAAGAGGGAGGAAAAGAGATTGGAAAAAGGCTGCTTTTCTCTGTCAGGCTCCGATTCTCTCTGAGAAAATGTGCGCAGCACTTCACCTCCAATCTTGACAGCATTACACGGTGGAAAGATGTGACATACATTGCCTGTATACCTCTCCGACAGTAACATCCTGTTCGACCAAACCATAAAACTCTCCCCATGAAACTGTTCCCAGACAAAAATAAGTTGCACACGAACAGAGAAAAAAACAGGCACCACACTATTGCGGAAGTGTAGTTATACAATTCAATTCAGACTCTTCTTACTACAGTTCTGAACTGTTCAGTGTAGGGGAGATGTTTTTTTCCAGGTTAGTTACTAGAGCTGTTATGATCGAGAAATTGTGGTTCTACAAATAATCATACCCTTTTAAGCAGACAGAGCGAACCAAGAGCTGTTATGATCGAGCAATTGTGGTTCGAAAAATAATCCTGCACTGCAGCACACCATTCTGGACAAGATTCCTGGCGCGCGTGTCTGCTTTCCCCCGCCTCTAAATATAAGCAGACAGAGCGAACCTAGAGCTGTTATAATCGAGCATCTGGCAACCTAGCGGCACACCAGTAGATTTAGTGACCCGGCCGGCACGCTATCACCATTAGTAGGCAACCTAGCGCCTCTAAATATCAATTCTGTTTGCACATGAGTGTTGATTGAACTAAAGAGCATATTTTACTACATCTTTCTTTAATATGCTACACTTAAAAATCCACATATCGATACTGGTACCTATTTTTATTTCCCCTGGCACCCGCAAGGCAAACAAGCCTCACTGAATTGACCCGTAGTTCAAGTCATTTAAACGCGATTCCAACAGCACCGTCGCCGGTCGCAGATCTCCCGCAGGTGAACGAGC
The DNA here is from genome assembly GCF_022539505.1 of Lolium rigidum. Classification (NCBI taxonomy): domain Eukaryota; kingdom Viridiplantae; phylum Streptophyta; class Magnoliopsida; order Poales; family Poaceae; genus Lolium; species Lolium rigidum. The sequence goes on along the minus strand of NC_061514.1, from coordinate 333,267,133 downwards.
ACGAAACCATGAACTCGTCGAATCTCTGCTTTCTTCACCGTCGATGGAGGAACCTTCCACGGCCGCCGCCGCCGAGACGCTGCTTGCATCTAGGCCGCCGATGTAGTGCTGGTCAGGGACAGAGCTAGTGGGGGGAGGGGGGGGGGGGCTGGGGCCATGCCCCCCCCCATGCTAGTTTTTTTGTGTGTGAAAAAGACCTGTAAACTATGTCTTTTGGCCCCCAAATTTGCTAAGAATTGGCTATATGGCCCCCTCCATGTAATTGCATGCTTATTTCGCCCCTTTCAAGTATTAATCCTGGCTCCGTTCCTGATGCTAGTGCGGCGGAGACGCTGCCACCTGCTCCAGCTCCGACACCACCTGCTCCAGCTTCGGCACCACCGCCGGGAAGATCTTACGCCATGCCCACTTCGCGAGCTGGAGCACCGCCACGGTCGCCGACATCCTCGGTCCTCTGACTGGGGAGTGACAAGCGCCCCGACAACATGTTCTTTTCGCGGGCTCAAGTGAGAAGCCCATTGTTTTCTTCGCAGTTGTCCAGTCTCACTGTGGCTACTGGCTAGGCTAGACGAGAATTGCTAGCTCGAGTTTAAGTTTTTTTTTTCGAAAGGGGGAACAAGTCCCAGCCTCTGCATCAAAGTGATGCATACGGCCTTTATTTCATTATTGAAAAATATACCACGGACCCTACAACCAAGAGTGCTTATTACAAATCATGGATCACACAAAGTCTCAATGTGGATCAGCCAACTAAAGAGAGATGACATGGCTAAGCTTATTGGAGATATCAGCAAGTGAGTCGGCGATCAAGCTGCCAGCCGCACCGGCTGAATAAATCCCGAGCGACCGTCTCCAAACGGTTGCACCCAAAATCCATGTCCTGGCGCTGCGCCACCGGCTGGAGACATAACCACGAACGGGTCCAGTGGGTAGCAAGAGGAATAACCTGCAAAAATGAAACATTCTTTGTTTTGTTAAAAGTAAGATCATTTCTCACATGCCACATGGCCCATAAAAGAGCAGATATGCCAACTCTCAGCTGACTCTTCACTCTCTTGTCAACACCTTTCAACCAATTCCCAAAAAGATTGGTGATATTTTTAGGGGCCGAAACACCAAAGGCCATATGCACAATACGCCAAATAACTTTTGCAAAAGGACATTGGAAGAAAAGATGCTGAATTATTTCATCTTGATCACAAAAACAACACGTCTTAGGGCCCTGCCAATTCCTTCTAGCGAGGTTATCCTTTGTTAGAATGACTTTTCTATGAAGAAACCACATAAAAATCCTAATTTTCAGTGGCACTTTAATTTTCCAAATATATTTGCGAAGGTACCTCGTGTGGCCATTCATATAATCAAGATACATGGACTTAGCAGTAAACTCCTTTGATGCCGTTAAGTTCCAAACAAAATTATCTTTAGTGTCCGTTAAATTTACTTCAATTAACCGACCCACTAAATGCATCCATCTTGTCCATTTATACTCATCAAGATTTCTCCTAAATGCTATATTCAGGTGAGAACCTTGCAGCACATTAGCAACTAGCACATCTTTATGTTGCACAATGCGATATAGAGAGGGATATTGGAGAGGGATATTGTTCAGCAAGTGGTCTGTCACCTAACCAACAATCCTCCCAAAACCGAGTATCCAACCCATTACCTAAATCAAAAGAACCTTTTGAAAAGAAGTCATCTTTCACTTTCAATAACCCCTTCCAAAAAGGTGAGTCATTAGGTTTGGCTTTAACCTGGGACAACGTTTTAGAATGTAGGTATTTATTTTGAATGAGTTCTTGCCAAACCCCTTCCTCATTTAACAATTTGAACAACCATTTACTAAGCAAGCACTTATTCTTTAACTCAAGGACCTCAACCCCAAGACCCCCTTGATCTTTTGGGCGGCAAAGCTCGAGTTTAAGTAGGCCACAAAGCTCGAGTTAATAAATAGAAGCCCTAATGGAGATGATGGTTTTTATATTTCTATTTCACATGTATATGTTTTTCATAAATTAATGATTGCCGGCGATTACAAAGGTAACCTCTCTAGATTTCCGGGTAATTATATATGTGCTCGTGAATGCATAAGAAGCTACATAAAATGTCCAGCATTACATAATCTCTAATTTGCATCCTCAAAAAACTTCACATTTCACGAAGCGTGAACCGTGAGATCACCCAATGGTTCGCATAAAACAAGGCAAACTGGAGGAATTCGCTGGAGTCTTATTCCATTGTTCTAGTGGCACCACAAATCTGGTCTTTGTGGTTAGTGTGGCAGTTGTCGTGTCATGTCGCACCAAGGGTGAATCCATCACCCCTCGAGTCTCGCTAATTTTTTTGTGATTGACGATGGCATATTGCCTTACATGAGTGTTTTTCATGGCAATTGAAATAGAAATTATCATTCAGAGCCTTTAAATATGAACTTTCCCAGCCTTCCAAACGAAGATCCATGACCAAGGTAGGGCTTTCAAGGGTTGGGCATTCTCGCTCGATTGCATGGACACCCTGTGGGATGATCCCCGATCAAGGCACCACTGCAGCAACAACTTTGCTGACGGTGAAATGACACGGAAGCCACCTAGGGGGGTGAATAGGCGGTTTAAAACTTTTACGATTATGGCTTAACAAATGCGGAATAAAACTAGCATTTAATTTGCCAAGCAAACTCCTATATAATTAGGGTTCACCTATGTGCACCAACAACCCATGGTAAGAAATATAAGTAACTATGTGATAGCAAGATATATAACTTCAAGCCCGAAAGCTATCACAAAGTAAAGTGCATAAGTAAAGAGCTCGGGTATAGGAATAACAGAGGTGACACTAAGAAAAAGATGTATCCCGAAGTTTACACTCTTGCGAGTGCTACTATCCATTGGAGTGGTGTGGAGGACAAGGTACTCCAAACACCACGAAGGTCTCACTATATTCTCCTCGAGAATTCCCACCGAAAGGTATGTCCTCGATCCACTATGGAACCTTGAGGGTGGTCACCGAACCGGCACAAAAGTTTGGGGCTATCTCCACAACTTAATTGGAGGCTTCCAATAAATCGTCACAAAAGCCTTGCACTTAAAAAATCTCCACAACTTAATTGGAGCCCTCAACACAAAGACCATTAAGTCATCTAGGGTCCAAAGACCCAAGAGGAATAAGCTCTCGAACTGAATATCTCACGAACTTTTACCTCCACGTATCACTGCGGAGAAGTCAAACCGATGCAATAAATGCAATAGCAAAAACACCACAATGATGTTCAAGTCCTTTTACCTCAACTTTCAACAAAGCTACAAAAGCTATTGAGGAAATAGGAGAGGAACAACAAATAGGAGAACACAAAATTCTCCAAGAACTAGATCCCAAAGATTTACTTACAAAGAGATGATTTGGTTTGGTCAAAATGTGAATCTAGATCTCCTCAAACTTTCTCTCGAAAAGATGCAAGAATCATTGAATGGGAGAGAAATATAAAGCTCAAAATATCAACAACAACGGTGGAGGAGTTTGAGAGAAAGAGGAAGAAGAGGTGTGAAAGGGAAAAAGAGAAAAAGTCTTAAAAGGGGCACCCAGATTCTGCCCGTTGGGGCTGACCGGGTTTGGACCGGTAGTACCGGCCTGTTAGTACCGGCCTTAACAGGCCGGTACTACCGCCCGTATACGTCGACTAGCAGCAGTGTGAAAACACGGAAGGCGAGTGGGCGGACACAGCCGGGTGCACGCGCGCGTGTGGGGCGATCGAGGCGATCGAGGGAACGCGTGAAGCAGGGCGCGTGCGGAGCGACCTGGCGGCGCTTGGGCGGGCGGCCAGGAGCGCGAGGCAAGATGATACCGCACACGGAGGAGCCGGTAGTGCCGACGAGGAGTCGGTAGTGTCGGCATGTACAACATGCACGACCAGCCCAAGCTAGCTAGCGCTTGCGTTCTTGCACATGCATCACGGCCAGCTACCAAGTGCTAGCTAGCTTAACCAACTGCTGGATCGGCTCGCGTTGCTCACTTGCACACCACGACCAGCACAAGCACCACGGTCAGCTGCTCTTAGAGCATCTCCAGCCATCTCCCTAACGAGACCCTCAGAACGCCATTTTTTCATTCGAATGGACGAAAACGGTTCAACCGTGCTACCGACTTCTCGTTTTCGTTCGGATTAGGTCTTTCATCCATCCGAAGAGCCCAGACCATCCCGGGTTCCCGAGGCCCGACCGAAAACTCCGGACGAAACAAAAACGTGCGAAACATCGAGCGGCCAGCTACCAAGTGCTAGGTAGCTAAACCAACTGCTAGATCGCCTCGCGTTGCTTACTTGTACACCACCACGACCAGCACAAGCACCACGGTCACCTGCTCTTACATTCCTTTCTTTTTTTCAAACACTTGCAATTTTCTTTGTTGAGGAATATGTTTAGAAATATTCTCTCGTGTATTATGGTGTATTATTTCTTTCCTTGTGGCCCCCTCTTTCTTTGTATAGTTGAGGATGTGGTGGCCCACATTGTACCTATATATATGTGTGCATATGCACCAGAGTAATATATCGTGCAACACAGACTTTCTACATGGTATCAGACACCCCCACGATCCTAACCTAACCTAGCCGGCCGACCTCTTCCCCCTCTTGGCCGCCGCCCCTCCCTAACCTAGCCGCGCGCCGCCTCTCCTCTAGCGCCGCCGCCGTCCCTCCCCCTCCTCCTCCACCCTATCGACCACCCCACCACCACCACCATGTCCTCCCTCTCGGACGCCACCAATCCCTTCGCCTCTTCACCATCCTCCACCTCCGTTGCCCCCACCCCGGCCCTCATCCGCGACGTCCCTATCACCGCCCACGTACCCATCAAGCTTTCCCGCGCCGACAACAACTTTCATCCATGTAAGACATACTTATACCTCCTCTTCTGCGAGTTCAATCTTCGCGACCACATCGACGGCACCACCGACCTCCTCTCCATGCAGCGCGACAACGACTGGATGGCGATCGACGCCACCATCACCCGCTGGCTCTTCCTCACCATCGCGCTAGACATCTTCAAAACCGTCGTCCGCGACGGCGATGATGCTCGCACGGTTTGGACGAAGATACACGGGCTCTTCACCGACAACAAGCTCCAGCGCGTCGTCTTCTTGCAGCAGGAGTTCTTCGGTACTCCCCAGGGCGCCCTCTCCCTGGACGCCTACTGCCTGCGCCTCAAGGCCACCGCCCACGAGCTTCAGGACCTCGGTTTCACGATGGGGGACGAGATCCTTCTCTCCACGCTCACCGCTGGTCTAAGCGAGGATCTTGGTAACGCTGCCGCTAATCTCACACTCAAGGACTTTGGCCCTCTCCACTACTTCCTTGGCATTGAGGTGGTTCGACGTCCGGATGGCTTCTTTCTTCATCAGCGGAAGTATGCTCATGAGCTTCTAGATCACGCTGGGATGCTTAATTGCCACCCCGTGACTACGCCTGTCGACACGAAGGCCAAGCTCTCTGCCACTGATGGTTCACCAGCTCCGGATGCTTCGTTCTATCGGTCTATTGTTGGCGCTCTGCAGTATCTCACTCTCACCCGGCCGGAGTTGTAGTATGCTGTTCAGCAGTGTGCTTACATATGCATGCTCCTCGAGATTCTCACTGGACCGCGGTGAAGCGGATTCTACGCTATATCCGCGGCACTCTCGACCTTGGCTTGACTCTTCATGCCTCATCTACCACGGACATCATCGCCTACTCTGATGCTGATTGGGCTGGCTGCCCTCACACCCGCCGCTCGACTTCTGGGTATTGTGTTTACCTTGGGCCGTCCCTCATCTCTTGGTCATCCAAGAGACAGCCCACCGTATCTCGCTCCAGTGCTGAGGCTGAGTATCGGGCTGTGGCGAACGCTGTCGCGAAGTGCACATGGCTACGTCAGTTGCTTCTTGAGCTCTCATGTCCTGTGGATAAGGCCATTGTTGTCTTTTTGTGATAACGTCTCAGTTGTGTATCTCTCCGCCAACCCCGTACATCATCGCCGGACCAAGCACATCGAGCTCGACATTCACTTTGTTCGTGAACAGGTTGCTCTTGGATGTATACGTGTTCTCCACGTTCCTACATCTCAGCAGTTCGCGGACATCATGACCAAGGGTCTCCCCACGGCGGCTTTTGAGGAGTTTCGATCCAGTCTTTGCGTTGGTTCTGGCGACGCTTCGACTGCGGGGGGGGGGGGGGGGTTGAGGAATATGTTTAGGGATATTCTCTAGTGTACTATGGTGTATTATTTCTTTCTTTGTGGCCCCCTCTTTTTTTGTATAGTTGAGGACTGTCACATAGAAAATACTAGAAACACGATAAACGCTCTTTGGCAGCGCACCCGTATAAACGCACGTGACCGATATTAGTAGTCGCGTGCCAAAAAATACGCACGCAACTGGTACACGTGTAATGGCAGCGTAGCGGAGGGTAGCACACGACACTACTATGTGGAACCTGGATGTACTCGGGTCCAGAGAGTACCCGCAACGCGCGCCCATGGAGGCACACGACTGCTATCTTCAAACCGGTCGGGTGTGCCTTTATCCGCCCGCTGCCAATATATTAGGCTGACATACACGAATCAGCAGGGCCGGTCCTGAGATTTCGAAGGCCCGGGGCGAACTAAAATTTTGGTCCCCTCTTACTATAATTTTTTTCCCGCATGCATGAGATGGTGAAAAATAAATACTCCTACTTTAAGTATACCCAACTGCAATATTCATATAAAAATAATAATGTTTACATGATACCTTAAAATTTTCTCCGCCAATTCCTAGAAGCAAAAGTCAGTGACGATGAAATCAATATCAATCTCGTCCACTAACTTCTTCTCGATGCATAGAGTTGCCAAACCATTTAACCTCTGCTGAGACATTACATATCTCAAGTATTTCTTAAATAATTCCAACTTTGAAAAGCTTCTCTCAGCTGATGCAACAGTCACGGACATAGTAAATAAGAGCCGATAATCGATAGAAATATTAGGATAACAATTCGCTTCTCTGACAAACTAAAAAATCTCCATAGCAGTTGGTGTATCAGTATCTGGCAAAGTGAACTTCATAACACTTAACTCAGAAATAAGTGCATTCAACTCAACATCACATGTATCAGGATACTTGTAGGAAATCTTTCTATTCTTAATAGTTGATCCCATTTCTCTTAACATGCAAGCTATACACCTCAGCAGCCTTCTAATTGGTCCACATCATTTCTCCTTCAGCCATGTCATTAGTAAACCATACCATTGATTAGCTTGACAAATCTTTCTTCTCTTAATAGGAGTATCCCATCAGCTGATTTTCCTGCCATCTCTAGCTCCACATCATCCCTTAAAGATCCGCGCAAGCATTTTCTCGAGAGCAGACTCGGTGCGTTATTTCTCTGATCGCCTGCTCCCACTCTAGGATTTTCTTCACATGGGCTGGGCTTCCGTTTTTAGTATTTGTCTGGGCGTTCTGCCGTTCTTACAAGGGCTAGACTAAGCACTCGAAGAGGCAGGTTCCATTTATTCGCTCAAAAGGAAAACGTCTCGACAGTCGTTCGCCTTTCCTGGTAGTGCTCTCCACCGTAAATGTCGTGTGATTAAGATAGTCTTTAATTGTTTTCTTGTTTTTAGTTTTGCTTGTTAGTTCTTTTTCTTAAAAAATGAAAAACACATAAAAATTAGTAGCAACTATATTCTGAAAATCATGGAGAGAAGGACTCATTGGCCTTTTAGTGTGAAATTTTATGCTTAGTTAAAATGAAGAAGTTAAAATGCTTAGTTAAAATGCTACTAATTTACTCAAAATACAAGACGTATGAATTGAGTGTTTAACTAAGCATATAATAGGGAAAAGAAAATTGAAGAAGTTAAAATTCTTAGTGAAATTAGGGAACCGCTCTTGGATCTTGATAAATGTAGCTTGCATGAATTGAGTGCTATATTTGAGAAATTTGCTAAAAAACCCACTATTAATGTTAATCAAGCTGATTTTGGTTCCTATATTGCTAGCTATGTCATTAAAGAAAAGATTCAAAGATACAATAATGAGGCTATGATACCACCTAAGCTCGGGGATGCGTGGATCCCCAAGATCTTAATATCTATTGACAAAGAAACACAACATTCCATTCTAGATTTGAGATCTAGTGTTTCTGTCATATCAAAAGAGCTATATGAATTACTTAATCTCAAAAATATTAAAAATGTTCTATTAATTTATTACTTGCTGATGATTCAACCAAAAAGTTTTTTGGAAAAATAAATGATGTACAGTTTGAATTGTATATGAAATAGTTGCATATTTATTTCATTGTTATGGACATGGGGAGAAATAACTCTAGTTTTATAATCCTTGGAAGACCTTTTCTGAGAACAACCTATCATTGATTCTAAACAAGGAATTCAAGTTCCAATTCCCATACAAGAAGTGTATGGAGCACTTTCCGAGGAAGGAGGTAGCATTCATGCTACCACACAATTTCCATGACACTTGAATCAAGTAAGCCTAGCTATATGACCATAAAGAAAACGTTTTACGAGAGGTAACACAAGAGGTTAAAATGCTTAGTTAAAATGCATTATATATAAGGTCGGATAAAGCCCGGTGACCGGGTGTATATGTGAGCATGCATCCATTGGTTGACACGTGTCACACTGTTACCATCATTGTTGGGTTAGCAAACCACATCAGCACTAACAACACTTCCAAATCACGTAGGACCCACCTTTTTGAATTCAAATAGTGGGACAAATGCACTTTCAAATCACGTAGGACCCACGCCAAGTACGATTAGCGATGGATAAGACAACGCCAAGGCAACAGATCAAATTGATGACAACCGGATCTCAACGCAGATCGTGTGGCATCTAGAGGGTGCTCACGTATACACCTAGTCACCAAATCTCCTCTCTATATAAGGTTCGTAACATTTTCTAGCCCTCTTATTTGCAACAATGGTGAGCATCCTCAGCAGACACTGACCTTTCGTCACGTCAAAAAAACAAAAGACACTGAACTTTCCTGACCAACTTCCTAACTCCTTCCGTCCAGCTAGACCCTGTTGCACTTTCAGCCATAACAGTGCAGGGAGAGCCATGGTTCACGGGTAGTCCCGCCTGCAGTCCTGCAAACCTACATCAACCCTCGTGCAGATATATGACTCTGATAAACTCTGCTGAAGTTCAGCGAGACAACACGGCGTTCATCAACAGGAACAGAGCTCAGCAGCAGCTTCACTCCACATTGTCATAGCGGACCATTCTTGGCATGACCATCAAAGCGTATTGTCACTGTTTCTAATTGGCCTGATCAAATGCATTACCATCTTACAACGAAAGTATCGGAGCCTTTTTCATCAAGCTCAGAACAACAGTTTAAGCTTAAGTCAAATGTCATAATCGAGCACATATGGAAGGACAGCAAGATCACTGGCTCTCGCAAAATAAACAGAATTAGCTTTGAATCTGGCTTATCATAGAGACTTCTGTTTCGAGTCAGCCTCTTTCACTGCTCGGATAAGATGGGAGATACGATACTGGAGCTTCTCGTTCTCCATGGTTAGCTTCCTGTTCTGCAAGGTTCGACAAGAGGAGACTTGGTTAGGTTGGGATCAAATAGTTCTATGGCGGTGGCAGTGTCAGGGAAACCAGATACCTTCTCCTTCTCAGCAAGGCATTCTGCACTGACTGCATCAAGCTTTGACAGAACATCTTTGGCGGCAGCTGAACTTGTCTCGGATCCACTGCCTAGGCCATCTAATGAATCACATAAGGAAGGGATGAGGCAACTCTTTCACAGACATGCTCCTCCGAAATACCCAAATCATATTTATATTACCTTTGCTCAACAGCAGGGCTTCCAGCTTTGCTAACCGTGCCTGCAAAATGAAGGATTTCAACATCAAATCAGCAGCAGAAATTTAGAAGACGCCTGTATCTATTAATGTATTTGTGCAACCCCTCTAACTAAGCATGATAAGTGTGCCGTAGCATTCCATTCAGCTGGTCAATGCACTGACTCACTCTGAATGGTTCACTGTGAATAAGGAAACAAAACAGGCTGCATAACTTCAGAACAGCTAGCAACAATAGCTATTCATACAACATAGCCAATGATATAGGTAGCAGAGCAGCATGCCAAAATTACTTCAAGTTAGGCGACCACAGTTTTTAAATGTGTGGAATTTCTGAACTAGATTCTCCTAGAACGGATTGAAACTTAAATGTTTATGTTGTACTGTAACATTATACACCATGTCACAATAGTCAACATGTTAGGACTCTGGTGGTCTGGTGGAGACAAGCAACAAATAATAGGCATCTAAAATCTGTTGTGACAGTTGCAGGGGCGGACGCATGTTGTCCCATCTGGTAGCACAAGCCACCGGGTAAAATTTCACTTTGCTTTGTACCTGTATAACAGTATAGAGCGTGACACTCCCAAATTTTGTAGAGGGACACTGCAGCATCCTAGTTACCCAGCCCAGAAACGATGAGTGGCGGCCCAAAAACATCAATACTTCCAGGCGGCGAGCGAGCGAACTAGCACCGAAGCAATCCATCCATCCCCAAAACATACGACCGCACCTCTTATTCTACTACGACCGCACCTCTTATTCTACTAGCAGAGAACCTGCGCCGCACTTCCGTCTGTCAGTTTGCCGCCATCACCGATTGCCAGATCGCATCAAGTCACCGATTCAGCCGACAGAAAAAAGGTACGCTGTAGCACCAATCCCTCAATACGCAGCCTCTACTGAAATTCTAATTGCGCTTCTTATATTGTGGCCTAGGGTTTGAAACTAAGTTGGGAATTGGACTATTTCGGAATAATTATTCATGCTATGAAAAGATCGCACCATTTGTGAGAGATACACATTGATTTTCAATTGCTCATCTACGGCCAGACGCGCAAGCAGTCAGATACAATGTCAAGTAAGTTAACCTATCTACCGTGCAAACCAAGTAGCATGTTGTTTGATGTCAGCGATCTTTTTCTGAACTCGGACATCAGTCGGAGGAGTCTTTCAATAAAGGAAATTTTAAGGAGTTTCATGGTTACACGGGTGAGCAAAATCCAGCAGTAGCCAAGGTTGTCGGCCCTAATGCTCCAGGTAATAATCAATTGACTTCTCCAAAGATTCAGAAGGCCATAGCTGAATCTTTTTCAAAGGAGATACTGCATTCTATTCTTGAAGAAATTGGACATTATGTATTTTGTTTGCTGGTTGATGAGTCCAGGGATGTGGCCGGTAAAGAACAAATGGCAGTGGTCTTACGGTATGTTGGTAAATGTGGAAAAATCAAAGAGAGATTAGTTGGCCTTGTTCATGTGAAGGAGACAACTTCTAAGTACCTTAAGTCTGCCAATTGATGCTTTATTTGCGGAATATAAGTTAAGTTTCAACTTTCAAGCAAGTCAGAAGTCAAGGATACGATGGTGCGAGCAATATGCGAGGTGAGTTCAATGGGCTGCAGTCCTTAATCATAAGAGAAAAATTCGTTGATTCGAGAGCAATATGCGAGGTGAGTTTCAATGACATGATTGATTCGTTGCTTCAAGAGCTTGATACTCGCTTCAATGAGAAAAATCAGAAAAATCCAAGATCATTATCTGCTCGGCCACTTTGAGCCCAAAAGAATTATTTCTTGATTTCAATTTAGAGAATTTGACGAGTCTCGATAAACTATATCCAAAAGAATTTGATGATGCAGAACTAAGGGACCTTAGACACCACCACCTTCTTTATATAAATGATGTCCGAGCAGATGACCAATTCTTTGGTATAAATAATATATGTGAGCTCTCTCAAAAAATGGTGGAGACAAGGAAACATATTTGCTATCCTTTGGTGTATCGACTATTAAAACTAGCACTAGTCTTGCCAGTTGCCACTGCTACAGTTGAGAGATGTTTTTCAGCAATGAGAATTATGAAAACTTATTTGCAAACCGCCTTAGTGACGATGCCTTGAAATACAATCTCATTTGTTATGTGGAGAAGGAAGAAATGAGGAAGGTTACCAATGATGTGGTAATTGAGCGCTTTGAGGCCATGGATGAATGTAGGAAACCACTTAAAAGGTAATGATCTTAACTTACTAATTTAGTTTTAGTACACAATTTTATTAAATATGTTTCTGAGTATTTTTTTTTCTCTTTGCTTTGTAGGCAATTGAGATCTAGTGTGCATCTTTCCGCTTCCATTCGTAATCTTTTATAGTTTGTAATCTTTGTTAACTTATTACTCATTCTTCCTACGATCAACTATTATTTCAACTGGGCATCCCAGACCCAATTTCATGTAAGCATTTTCACTTGTTACATCTCGTTATATTAATATTAAATTGTTGTGTCAGTAGACTCCATAGTATTGATTGATATAGTATTGGAGATGGGTCACCCGGACACTTTTGCCCTGGGTCCGCCCCTGGACAGTTGGTTGCCTGCTGATCCACACGGATTGAAACTTGCACCAAATCAAGCACAAGCATAACTTGTGCAACATCTGTTTGGGAAACTGAAACTGCAGCCGGTGGTCTCATGGCTCATAGTTCTTTCAAGCAAGTACAAAAGTTTTGGCTTTTACTTGACTGCAAGAGCTATTATCTAAAACCTACTGAGGTTTCGCTAATCCGCGCTGATTCGAATCTGCTCCAAATCAACCTCTGCATACACAATGAAAACCGACTTCGCTATATTCTAATCTGCTAAAACAAAGTCAACAATCATAGCACACCAACCGCTTCTAAAATAGGGCTAACTCCCCGACGGAGCACAGATGGTGAGGGGCTCGGGAGTGAGAGAGAGAGAGAGAGAGAAGGCGCAAACCTCGGCATCCGAAGCTCTCTCCTCGAAGGGTTTCAGGGCTTCCTGCCGCCCCGCCGCCATGCTCGCCGTCCGTGCGCTCGGAGCAGGAGCAGAATGCCAGAGTCGAGATACCCGAGAAATCCGGTCCGAGATAGCAGTCTCCGGGTTTATGGCCCAAGATAAATCAAAGGCCCATATATGAAGAATGGCTCCCGTTACATGGCAGTAACGGCCCATATAGTTGATAAGGCCGCTCCTTCCCGAGCCAATTCTCGAAAAAAAAAGAGGGCTCCTTCCCGAGCCGCAGCCAAAGGCAAATCCTATTTGATGCCCCTTGTGTCGGCTAGTGCGACCGGCACACCGAACCAGCCCACCTAGCTCGCGACGGTGGTGACTATATTCATTGGAGAGGAGGAAGGTGCAGCAACGACCACCACGAATGGACCTCACCAGAGACGGGGATGACGTGGTTGACCGCGGCGTTGCGTGTCGGAGGTGAGGAAGAGAACTTAGGTCTTAGGGTGGGGTTGGGTGCAGGTTCGGGGAGCTCACCGGCGATGATATCTCAGGGTTTTGGGAGGGGTGTGGGGTGCTGGCCGAAGATGGGGGCTTTAGATGGATCGACTTGGGCGGCGGTAGACCAGCAGTGGGCTGTGGTGGAGAAGGGCGGGGTGGTGAGGCTCCGCGTTAGCGGTGCCAGCGGCGGGTGGCAGCAACTAGCGGCCTGACCGATGGTGGCGGCGGGGGGCATGTGATGGCGTTGGGACTCCAAGTGCAGAGTGTTGTGTCAGCGGAGTATTTTCTCCACGAGGGGAATTGAGTAAAGAGTTATCTCTCCTCCTTTTCTTCTAGCAATTCTACAAAATAAAATAAAGCCTTGCGTCCCCAACTCCATCGTGTGGTTGTCATGCATAAGGTTTCGTATAAGAAATAATAAATAACAGTAGTAACACATGTAAAGACAACAAGACAAGAGTAAACTAAGTAAAAGCAGTAAAAAGATTTTGTTTTTGAGTTTTGTGTGCAATTAAAATAACTAAATATTTTTTGTATCTTCGGATTAAAATAGTGTTGCAAATAGAAAATAAGATAAATGCAATAGAAAGGTGTTTCTTATGATTAAAATTGGGCCGAGGTTCATGAGTTCACTTGTCTCTTTAAAGTTGTAGTGAAATAATAGCAATTTATCAATGAGATAATAAGAATATAACATCAATATGTGTAAGATACACATTCATATGGGCATCACTTCCTAACATAGAGATGATGCAATACATCTCTTATACTCCACAAGACAGGAAAAACTCCATGCAATCTTGAATTAAGAATTAATAGAGCATATCCATAAGTACTTCGACATGGTGTTTCAATATCAAATATACTACCTTAACCAAATAAGATCATCACTTTTGTCACATGACGAACATAGCACATGCATTCACTTTATCCCTAGTGATATATCAAAAGAAAGGCAAAGCCATAATACATCATGGATTTGTTGTCACTATTCAATCACCAAAATCATGCTACTTCATCTAACACACATCTCCCCACACACGTTTTGCATACAAGTTGAATCATAAATAATACTTAAGAACGGGGTACATAATATGCATCTGTTCAGTACATCTTGCATAAAGTAGAGTCAAATCTCATAGCACAATATCTTGACAAAGAATGAAGGCAAATGGTGTGACGAGGACGACTTGCTCGCTTACGGGAGGCAGCTCATGTCATTTGTTGATGCTTGCCCAAACATATTCAGCAGCCTCACACAACTCAAGCTAGAGAATTCAGAGACTAGGTGAATCAGATTTCCATACGATTTTAAGTCTATCCAAGCGGCTGGAGTTCCTCCGCTTAGTCAACTTCGATGTGGGAATTATGTCTTTGCTAGAAGTGGAACACCAGCAACTCCGTGAGCTTGAGATTCTCATGTGTTATTTGGAAAGGGTTGATCTGAATTGGCTAGCAAACCTCACAAAGCTGACCATTTCATATTGGATCCCTCGACATGATCCTTTCTCTTTGGTTATGTCCCACTACTCCAGACTGTAACTCCGAGCGGTGCTGCAGCTTCATGGCACACGAAGAAGATGCTCAAGTTAAGTGAACTGCTTGCATTTGAACTTGGAAAAGCGAAAAGATTTGGGTTAAATCTGAAGGTCTAGGAGAGTTATGGCCGGTGTTCCAAAGGCTAAGGTTTGTGAATTTGGCTGACAGTTTAGAAGAATGTGATTCGGCATGGACACTGTTCATTCTGGAAGGTTGATGTCTACGGGAGCTTCTATTCTTGTAGACAGTGTTGGGCCTCCAAGAGCAGAGGTTTGTAGAACAGCAGCAAGTTTCCCTTAAGTGGATCACCCAAGGTTTATCGAACTCAGGGAGGAAGAGGTCAAAGATATCCCTCTCATGCAACCCTGCAACCACAAAGCAAGAAGTCTCTTGTGTCCCCAACACACCTAATAGGTGCACTAGTTCGGCGAAGAGATAGTGAAATACGGGTGGTATAAATAAGTATGAGCAGTGGCAACGCAGCAGTAGTAATGCAGTAAAACAGTAAACAAGCAGCGATAGCAGTATTTAGGAACAAGGCCTAGGGATTACATTTTCACTAGTGGACACTCTCAACATTGATCGCATAATAAATAACTCTTTCTCATATGTGCTACATACACTCTTTTGTTGGATGATGAACACATTGCGTAGGATTACACGAACCCTCAATGCCGGAGTTAACAAGCTCCACAATTCAATGTTCATATTTAAATAACCTTAGAGCATAATAGATCATTGCAAAATAAACCAAGAACTAACATAGCGCACACACTGTCCACATTACACTATGAAGAAGGAATAGATCACATCAATACTATCATAATGATAATTAACTTCACAATCTACAAGAGATCATGATCATAGCCTACGACAAGAACCACACGGTGCACACACTAGTCACCTTTACACCATGCAGGAGGAATAGACTACTTTAATAACATCACATGAGTAGCACACAACTAGTAGCGATACAAAGCTCATCATATGGATCTCAATCATGTAAAGCAGCTCATGAGATCATTGTATTGAAGTACATAGGAGAGAGATTAACCACATAGCTACCGGTACAGCCCCGAGCCTCGATGGAGAACTACTCCCTCCTCATGGGAGACGAGCAGCGTTGATGAAGATGGCGGTGGTGTCGATGGAGAAGCCTTCCGGGGCACTTCCCCGTCCCGGCGGCGTGCGGAACGGAGACTCCTGTCCCCAGATCTTGGCTTCGCGATGGCGGCGGCTCTGGAAGGTTTCTCGTACCGTGGCTTTTCCCGTATCGAGGTTTTAGGTCGAGGGGCTTTATATAGGCGAAGAGGCGGCGTCAGGAGGTCGAAGGGGCGACGACACCATAGGGGGGCGCGGGCCACCCCTGGGCCGCGCCGGCCTATCATCTGGGGGGCTTGTGTCCCCCCTCTGGCGACTCTCGGGTGTTCTGGATGCTTCCGGGGATTCTAAGATGCTGGGCGTTGATTTCGTCCGATTCCGAGAATATTTCCTTACTAGGATTTCTGGAACCAAAAACAGCGAGAAAACGAGAAGCGGCCCTTCGGCATCTCGTCAATAGGTTAGTTCCGGAAAACGCATAAATAAGACATATAATGTGTATAAAACATGTAGATATCATCAATAATGTGGCATGGAACATAAGAAATTATCGATACGTCGGAGATGTATCGGCATCCCCAAGCTTAGTTCTGCTCGTGCCGAGCAGGTAAACGATAACAAAGATAATTTACGGAGTGACATGCCATCATAACCTTGATCATACTATTGTAAACATATGTAATGAATGCAGCGATCAAAACAATGGTAATGACATGAGTAAACAAGCTGAATCATAAAGCAAAGACTTTTCATGAATAGCACTTCAAGACAAGCATCAATAAGTCTTGCATAAGAGTTAACTCATAAAGCAATAATTTAAAGTAGAGGTATTGAAGCAACACAATGGAAGATTAAGTTTCAGCGGTTGCTTTCAACTTGTAACATGTATATCTCATGGATAATTGTCAACATAGAGTAATATAACAAGTGCAATATGCAAGTATGTAGGAATCAATGCACAGTTCACACAAGTGTTTGCTTCTTGAGGTGGAGAGAAATAGGTGAACTGACTCAACATAAAAGTAAAAGAAAGGTCCTTCAAAGAGGAAAGCATCGATTGCTATATTTGTGCTAGCATAAAAGTAAAATTTTGAGAGGTGTTTGTTGTTGTCAACGAATGGTAGTGGGCACTCTAACTACCTCATCAACCAGACTTTCAAGAGCGGCTCCCATGAAGGACGTTATCTCTACCAGCAAGGTAGATCATCCCTCTTCTCTTTTGTTTACACATGTACTTTAGTTTTATTATTTATGGATGACACTCCTCCCAACCTTTTGCTTACACAAGCCATGGCTAACCGAATCCTCGGGTGCCTTCCAACAATCACATACCATGAAGGAGTGTCTATTTGCAAAATTAAGTTGCTTACTTGATGAATCGAGCAAAACATGTGAAGAGAATTATTAATGCAAGTTAATTAATCGGGTCGGGAACCCCATTGCCGACTCTTTTTGCAAAATTGTTGGATAAGCGGATGAAGCCACTAGTCCATTGTGAAAGTCTGTCGAAGTAAATGACAAGATCGAAAGATAAAACACCACATACTTCCTCATGAGCTATAAAACATTGACACAAATCAGAGGTGATAAATTTTGAATTATTTAAAGGTAGCACTCAAGCAATTTACTTTGGAATGGCGGAGAAATACCATGTAGTAGGTAGGTATGGTGGACACAAATGGCATAGTGGTTGGCTCAAGGATTTTGGATGCATGAGAAGTATTCCCTCTCGATACAAGGTTTAGGCTAGCAAGGTTATTTGAAACAAACACAAGGATGAACGGTGCAGACAAAACTCACATAAAAGACATATTGTAAACATTATAAGACTCTACACCGTCTTCCTTGTTGTTCAAACTCAATACTAGAAATTATCTAGACTTTAGAGAGACCAAATATGCAAACCAAATTTTAGCAAGCTCTATGTATTTCTTCATTAATGGGTGCAAAGTATATGATGCAAGCGCTTAAACATGAGCACAACAATTGCCAAGTATCACATTATCCAAGACATTTTACCAATTACTACATGTAGCATTTCCCGATTCCAACCATATAACAATTAACGAAGCAGTTTCAACCATCGCCATGAACATTAAAAGCTAAGAACACATGTGTTCATATGAACCAGCGGAGCGTGTCTCTCTCCCACACAAGCATGTATTTATTCAGAGAATGAAAATAACAAAACGAAAATAAAAGCACACAGACGCTCCAAGTAAAGTACATAAGATGTGACCGAATAAAAATATAGTTTCAAGAGAAGGAATCTGATAAGTTGTCGATGAAGAAGGGGATGCCTTGGGCATCCCCAAGCTTAGACGCTTGAGTCTTCTTAAAATATGCAGGGGTGAACCACCAAGGCATCCCCAAGCTTAGACTCTTCACTCTTCTTGATCATAGTATATCATCCTCCTCTCTTGACCCTTGAAAACTTCCTCCACACCAAACTCGAAACAAACTCATTAGAGGGTTAGTGCATAATCAAAACTTCACATGTTCAGAGGTGACACAATCATTCTTAACACTTCTGGACATTGCCCAAAGCTACTGGAAGGTAATGGAACAAAGAAATCCACCCAACACAACGAAAGAAGCAATGCAAAATAAAAGGCAGAATCTGTCAAAACAGAACAGTCCGTAAAGATGGATTTTATTGAGGCACCAGACTTGCTCAAATGAAAATGCCCAAATTTAATGAAAGTTGCGTACATATCTGAGGATCACGCACGTAAATTGGCATATTTTTCTGAGCTACCTACAGAGAGGCAGGTCGAAATTCGGGACAGCAAAGAAATCTGTTACTGCGCAACAATCCAAATCTAGTATCAACCTTTCTATCAAAGACTTTACTTGGCACAACAATGCAATAAAATAAGATAAGGAGAGGTTGCTACAGTAGTAACAACTTCCAAGACTCAAATACAAAATAAAAGTACTGTAGCAAAATAAACACATGGGTTATCTCCCAAGAAGTTCTTTTTTATAGCCGTTAAGATGGGCTCAGCAGTTTTAATGATGCACTCGCAAGAAATAGTATTTGAAGCAAAAGAGAGCATCAAGAACGATTCAAACAAATTTAAGTCAACTCACTCCTATGCATAGGAATCTTGTAAATAAACAAATTCATGAAGAAGCATGCATATAAGCATAGAAGGATAAAACAATGTACTCAAAAATTTTACATATAGATATGTTTTAGTAGAGACAAACTTCTGACAAAGTATGTTTTCCTCTCTCATACATAATAATTTCTGGCATCAAGTGAACAAACTCAACAATATAAGTATCACATAAAGCATTTTATTCCACCATAGTAGGTAACAAGCATCAGTACTATCAATTATAATCAGTTGTAAGTGGGAGGCATATTAAATCAACAGTAATTACTATTCTCCTCAATACGTGTGGAGACATAGTATTATCATCAATAAACTCTTATCCACCATAGTAGGCTTCCAAAGACCACTATCATTATAATCATCATAAATGGAGGCAATATCATAATCAACATAAACTTTCTCCTCAATACGATTCTGGCTAAGAGATCATTTTCATCAAACCATCCATGCTTCAAGTTAGTTCCATATAATTAGCAACAATGGTGTTCAAAGCGTTCACACTAATATGTTCATAGGTTTTAATTCTCGCATCAAACCATCCATGTCTTAAATCAGGAATAAGAAGCTCATTGTTGTCATTATGCCTAACTAGGTAAACAAAAGCAAAAGATGCACTACACGGATCTAAGGAAATAGCTTGAGCACACAGGCAGAAAAAGTACTTTACCTAGGACCGGAGTATGAGAGCCTTTTACCTTTC
Source organism: Lolium rigidum (assembly GCF_022539505.1). Classification (NCBI taxonomy): domain Eukaryota; kingdom Viridiplantae; phylum Streptophyta; class Magnoliopsida; order Poales; family Poaceae; genus Lolium; species Lolium rigidum. Next base: position 333,247,349 of record NC_061514.1, on the reverse strand, counting down.
CTCCCCGGCAACGGCGCCGGAAAACTGCTTAGGTAGGTATGGTGGACACAAATGGCATAGTGGTTGGCTCAAGGATTTTGGATGCATGAGAAGTATTCCCTCTCGATACAAGATTTAGGCTAGCAAGGTTTTTTGAAACAAACACAAGGATGAACCGGTGCAGCAAAACTCACATAAAAGACATATTGTAAACATTATAAGACTCTACACCGTCTTTCTTGTTGTTCAAACTCAATACTAGAAATTATCTAGACTTTAGAGAGACCAAATATGCAAACCAAATTTTAGCAAGCTCTTCGTGTTTCTTCATTAATAGGTGAAAAGTATATGATGCAAGAGCTTAAACATGAGCACAACAATTGCCAAGTATCAAATTATTCAAGACATTTTAGAATTACTACATGTAGCATTTCCCGATTCCAACCATATAACAATTTAACGAAGAAGATTCAACCTTCGCCATGAATACTATGAGTAAAGCCTAAGGACATATTTGTCCATATGAAACAACGGAGCGTGTCTCTCTCCCACACAATGAATGCTAGGATCCATTTTATTCAAACAAAAACAAAAACAAAAACAAACCGACGCTCCAAGCAAAGCACATAAGATGTGATGGAATAAAAATATAGTTTCGGGGAGGAACCCGATAATGTTGTCGATGAAGAAGGGGATGCCTTGGGCATCCCCAAGCTTAGACGCTTGAGTCTTCTTAAAATATGCAGGGGTGAACCACCGGGGCATCCCCAAGCTTAGAGCTTTCACTCTCCTTGATCATATTGTATCATCCTCCTCTCTTGATCCTTGAAAACTTCCTCCACACCAAACTCGAAACAACTCATTAGAGGGTTAGTGCATAATAAAAATTCACATGTTCAGAGGTGACATAATCATTCTTAACACTTCTGGACATTGCACAAAGCTACTGGACATTAATGTAACAAAGAAATTCATCCATCATAGCAAAAGAGGCAATGCGAAATAAAAGGCAGAATCTGTCAAAACAGAACAGTCCGTAAAGACGGATTTTATTGAGGCACCAGACTTGCTCAAATGAAAATTCCAAAATTGAATGAAAGTTGCGTACATATCTGAGGATCACGCACGTAAATTGGCATATTTTTCTGAGCTACCTACAGAGAGGCAGGTCGAAATTCGTGACAGCAAAGAAATCTGTTTCTGCGCAGTAATCCAAATCTAGTATGAACCTTACTATCAAAGACTTTACTTGGCACAACAATGCACAAAACTAAGATAAGGAGAGGTTGCTACAGTAGTAAACAACTTCCAAGACTCAAATATAAAATAAAAGTACTGTAGTAAAAACATGGGTTGTCTCCCATAAGCGCTTTTCTTTAACGCCTTTCAGCTAGGCGTAGAAAGTGTATATCAAGTATTATCAAGAGATGGAGCATTGATATCATAAGCTCCCCCATCTGTAGTGGTATTAAGGGCTTTGTAAATTTTAGGCCTATAATAATATTCTTTTGGTTTAGGCACTTTAGAGACATACATAAACTTTTGCTCCTTACCCACATAAGCTTTCTCCTTAAACTTAAGAGAAGAAAAAGTTGAACCCAAGGTTCCCATAGCCTCTTCAAGTTCACTAATCCTTTGGGTTTGATTATCATGAATAGCACAAGATTCTAAGATGGTGATTCTCTCATTAATTCCACCTAGAGATTTGTCAAGTTTATCAGTGCTATCAAGTAGTGCTCCCAAAGTAGTATCAATACTTGGAAGGTTTTGCTCTATGGTTTCCAACTTTTTCATGAAATCTTCAAGAGAGGTTTCAATTTTAACTTCATTAATAGGTGGTGTTCCAAATAAACTCTCAATAATGCAACTAGCTTCTAAGGCAGGAGCGCCTAGGAAGTTACCTCCCGCGAGACAATCAAGAACATACCTATTCCAGCTAGAGATACCAACATAAAAATTCCTGAGTAGGATAGTGGTGGAGTGTTTCTTAGTGCACCTATTATGGGCATCACTAATTCTATACCAAGCATCTTTTAAACATTCTCCCCCTTGTTGCTTAAACGAACGAACTTCAACTTCAGGATTACTCATTTTAGCAGTAGTAAATAAAGCAAACTAGATAAAGTAAATGCAAGTAACTAATTTTTTTGTGTTTTTGATATAGAGTACAAGACAGTAAATAAAGTAAAGCTAGCAACTAATTTTTGTGTGTTTTGATATAATGCAGCAAACAAAGTAGTACATAAAATAAAGCAAGACAAAAACAAAGTAAAGAGATTGGATTGTGGAGACTCCGCTTGCAGCGTGTCTTGATCTCCCCGGCAACGGCGCCGTAAAAAATGCTTGATGGCGTGTAAAGCACACGTCCGTTGGGAACCCCAAGAGGAAGGTGTGATGCGTACAAGCGACAAGTTTTCCCTCGAAAGAAACCAAGGTTTATCGAACCAGGAGGAGCCAAGAAGCACGTTCGAAGGTTGATGGCGGCGGGATGTAGTGCGGCGCAACACCGGGATTCCGGCGCCAACGTAGAACCCGCACAACACAACCAAAGTACTTTGCCCCAACGTAACAGTGAGGTTGTCAATCTCACCGGCTTGCTGTAACAAGGATTAGATGTATAGTGTGGATGATGATTGTTTGCAGAAAACAGTAAAACAAGTATTGCAGTAGATTGTATTCAATGTAAAAGAATGCACCAGGGTCCACAGTTCACTAGAGGTGTCTCTCCCATAAGATAAATAGCATGTTGGGTGAACAAATTACAGTCGGGCAATTGACAAATAGAGAGGGCATGACCATGTACATACATGATATGATGAATATAGTGAGATTTAATTGGGCATTACGACAAAGTACATAGACCGCTATCCAGCATGCATCTATGCCTAAAAAGTCCACCTTCGAGGTTATCATCCGAACCCCTTCCAGTATTAAGTTGCAAACAACAGACAATTGCATTAAGTATGGTGTGTAATGTAATCAATAACTACATCCTCGGACATAGCATCAATGTTTTATCCCTAGTGGCAACAAGCACATCCACAACCTTAGAACTTTCGTCACTCGTCCCAGATTTAATGGAGGCATGAACCCACTATCGAGCATAAATACTCCCTCTTGGAGTTAAGAGTAAAAACTTGGCCGAGCCTCTACTAATAACGGAGAGCATGCAAGATCATAAACAACACATAGGTAATAGATTGATAATCAACATAACATAGTATTCTCTATCCATCGGATCCCGACAAACACAACATATAGCATTACGGATAGATGATCTTGATCATGTTAGGCAGCTCACAAGATCCGACAATGAAGCACATAAGGAGAAGACGACCATCTAGCTACCGCTATGGACCCATAGTCCAGGGGTGAACTACTCACTCATCACTCCGGAGGCGACCATGGCGGTGAAGAGTCCTCCGGGAGATGATTCCCCTCTCCGGCAGGGTGCCGGAGGCGATCTCCCGAATCCCCCGAGATGGGATTGGCGGCGGCGGCGTCTCCGGAAGGTTTTCCGTATCGTGGCTCTCGGCATCGGGGGTTTCGCGACGAAGACTATATGTAGGCGGAAGGGCAGCCTCGGAGGGGTCACGGGGGCCCCACACGCTAGGGCCGCGCGAGCCCCCCTTGGGCCGCGCCGCCCTAGTGTGGCGGTGCCCCGTGGCCCCACTTCGTCTTCTCTTCGGTCTTCTGGAAGCTTCGTGGCAAAATAGGCCCCTGGGCGTTGATTTCGTCCAATTCCGAGAATATTTCCTTACTAGGATTTCTGAAACCAAAAACAACAGAAAACAACAACCGGCTCTTCGGCATCTCGTTA
>NC_061514.1:333219187-333243450 GCF_022539505.1 Lolium rigidum | reverse complement strand
ACTGAGTTTTACCTCTCCTCCATTTTTTATCTCTTGATTTTTCTGATGCCAATAGTGGAGCCGTGGAGGTTTCTTATTGTTGTGATCCTTCTCCTGTTCAAGTTTTTCTCGTTAGAACTGAGTTTTACCTCTCCTCCACTTTTTATCTCTTGATTTTTCTGATGCCGATAGTGGAGGTTTCGTATTGTTGTTCAAGTTTTTCTCGTTAGAGCTGAGTTTTACCTCTCCTCCATTTTTCATCTCTTGATTTTTCTGATGCCGATAGTGGAGGTTTCGTATTGTTACCTTGATCATGGCTGATGCTCCAAGAAAGTTACCTTGATCATCTTTACCTAAACACCTTAAGAGCATCTCCAGCCGTGTCCCCCAAGCGTTCCCCAAACTACTCCGGATTGAGCGTTTGGGGACGTGTTTTGTTCGTGCCGCGTTTGGAGGACGTCGCTCCCCAGCCGCGTCCCCCAAACGTCTCCCCAAACATTTAAAATACTTTTTTTTGGCATTTTTATTTCAATTTCCACAAACTAATACATAATTGGGAATGTGGTTTACAGGAAGACATAATTTGGAACATGGTTTTCCACAAATTAATACATATTTTGAACCATGGTGGACACAAATATAAAATTTTGCAAAAAAACTAAACCTAACTAGGCCGTGCATCGAAGGGGGTTTCCTGTGTTCGCTGCTAAGAAAGAACACTCGAGGGCACACCCAGTCACCCAAACTGGAAAATCCAGCGGGAGGATGGTGCCCTTGTTGGTTCTACCGATGAGGCGAACATCCAGAAACTTCCGTGCACGTGTTCGCTGCGAAGAAACAACACTCTGCATCATCAGTTGTCCTCCTCATCGGTGTTGTCGCCGTGGTAGTCCCGGCGGCAGCGCGTCTCGTCGAAGACCTTGACACTCATGTCCCTGTCGCCGAAGTAGGAGAACAGGAGGATGAAGCCGGCTTCGAGGCTGTGGTGCCGCGTGAACTTCTCCCAGCCGATGTTGAGGTACATCTTGCCGCGCGCGTCGTAGATCACGTCGACGATCCACCGGTAGTAGCCTCCCGCAGCCTCCCGCAGATGCATCGTGCGCGGGCGGTCGTCGCCAGCGACGTAGTCGGCGAAGGAGTCCGGCAGCCTTTGGATGCCGCGCGGGTCGCCCTTGAGGACGAGGACGAACTCGAACAGCACGTCTGGCTCCACGTCCATCTCCGACGATGAAGCCGACGGCGTGGGAGGCGACGGCGAGCGTTCAGCTCTGCCGCGGCCACGACCACGACCACGGCCGCGAGGTCGGCCTCCGCCTCTACCAGACATAGCGTCGAGTCTTATTGAGATGGTGGCGGCTAGGGTTTGGGAGAGAGGCGCTAGGGTTTGTGTGTGAGAGGAACGATGAGAGGCGGCCCTTTTATAGGCCGGAGGGAGGCGGAGGAGCGGTGGCGCTCATTAACGCCGGCACGCAGAGCTAGGCGCGACGGGACGCGTCGCTGCGCCTCTGCGGGAACTGCACCGTTGCTGCAAAGCCAATAACTTCCGTCGCGAGGTAGGCGACGATTAGGTTAAAATTTATTGTGCCGCTGACGGGTCGGCTCCGCCACTCCCCGCCTCGCGTTTCGGTGTGTCCGGCGTCCCCGGAGTGTCCCCTGTGGGACGGGGACGGGCTCGGGGCGCCAGACACCGTATCGAGGCGGGCCGGACAAAATTCGAGTTTTAGGGATGCGGCTGGAACGATTTTTTTATCCGGCGCGACGGCTGGAGATGCTCTAGTGATGTTGCAATCGCAGCTCTCTCAGCATTTTGCCGGTGCATGGTGAGCGTGCATAGGGATAGTTGGCGGCTGTTCCGGATTTGGCCGGTTCTCCATTAGCGGTCGCGCAGGTCGTGGGCGGTGGCCAGTGGGCCTCCCAGTCCCAGGCGGTTCCTCGCATTGGTTTTCCAGCCGCCTGACATCCATCTCCGTCCGGCGCACGGCAGCTGCTCAGGTTGCTTGCTGCATGCCCTCTTATCCCCACAGCTCGCTAATCGTTCCGATTTCCTCCCACCTATCCATTTCGTTGCGCTGGTGACTGGTAGTGGCGAGCTAGCCGGAGGCGATTCCCGGCGACGAGGATGAGCGGCGGCGGAGGCAGTGGGAGGGTTGCGGTGGTGGTGACGGTTGGCTCGATACTGTCGCCCACGAGGAAGCTGGTGCAGGGCGTTTGCTGTTGCCACAATCCCACATGCCTCGTCAAGGCCTACTATACTCCACTTCGCCTCGAGAGGTTTTATCACTTAGCACCACTAGTTGAGGAAATTTTATCGCAAAACCACAACTCTAGAAAAAAAATTCGCAGAACACCAACATTTAGGGTAATTGTATCACAAAACACATAAATCTCTACTGGTCCGGCTTGACAAGTAATTAGTTGGCACTAGTTATCTTGAGTGACACCCAATTATATGTACTCTCTCCTGATACAATATGACAATATTTGTTACACAATAATATTTGCTACGCACCTGCTGTTGTCCGAGCCCCCCTCCTCTCCCCCTCACCTCATCGCTGCCAGAGAGAGCCACCGGGAAAGCCTGCGCGGTTCCCAAGGACGACGGCGGCGGGGATCTCTCCGATCTGCTGCTCGTTTGGCCGACGGGTGGCACACCCATGTCCGAGATCTGGAGCTGCAGTCCCCAATCTAGCTCCGGCTGCGGTGCTGGTCCGGTGGACCCCGGCAGTGGCGGACCCCGGTGCCGGCCGATCCCGGCGGCTCTCTCTGGCAGCGGCGAGGTGAGGGGAAGAGGAGGAGGTGGCTCGGAAAACAGCAGGTGCGTAGCAAATGTTATTGTGTAACAAATATTGTCATATTGTCACACAAACATGCTCAGGAGAGAGAGCACAGATAATAGGGTGTCACTCAAGATAAGTACTGCCAACTAATTACTTGTCAAGCCGGACCAGTAGAGATTTATGTGTTTTGTGATACAATTACCTCAAATGTTGGTGTTCTATGAAAAAAGTTTCTAGAGTTGTGGTTTTGCGATAAAATTTCCTCAACTAGTGGTGCCAAGTGATAAAACCTCTCGCCTCGACCCTTTGACCATGCCCTGCCTGATACGTGTGTGCTGCTGGTGATGGTTGGGGCAGGATATGGCTTGTGTGATTGCTCGACGTCGATTGATGTGTGTGTGTTCCGGTCTCTAGGTCCACACTCTAGATCGATTTTGCGCCAGCAAGGCGGATGAGAGGCGGCGCCCGGCTATTCGAGGCCTAGCGGTGGCGGCAGATCCTCCTGTTCCTCCGGCAAAATACATGATGTGGATGGATTGAAAAAACACGGAATGCACAGGAGGCCATTCGATTCCATCAGTGAGGGCTCATGAGGTGTGCCCTGTTCTGGACAAAAACTACTCTAGTTAGAGCATGTCTAACAGGCTCAGTATTTTTTCGCCCCTTAAAATGCGAGTAGAGAGCCTTGTATTCGATTTCGATCGGCCGAAAACTCGTCCGAGATAGCAGACCCCGTATCCCTATCCTAAAATATGCCAAATCAATTTCTTTTTCTTTTTTTCTCCTTCTTCCTCCTCCAACCACCCGCCCCCTGCCCCAATTCCTGCCCTGCCCCGGCCGGCAGCCGCCCCCCGCCGCCGCCCCTGCGCACTGCCCCACCCTGGTCGGCCGCCGCCGCTGCGCGCTGCCCCGCCGCGGCCGCCACCCCTGCGCGCTGCCCCGCCGCGACCGCCGCCCCTGCGTGCTCTCGCTAGCCCAGACGCGCGCCGCCTACGAGCTCCTGCACCCGTCTCTTGGTCCTAGCCCGCGCGATTTGCTGAAAATTCAGCGCGCCACGAGTGAGGGGTTGGCCATGTATTCAGCCTCCCGCCCCGTACAAGGGGCCAGAAGCCACCCCTTAGCCGAAACTGTAAAAAATCGATGCGGGGCCCTATTTTACGGGGTCTGCTAGACGGCCGGGTAGAGCTCTACCCCGTATATCGGCAGTTATTATACGGATTTGGCCCTTTTAAGGGGTCTGTTAGACATGCTCTTAAGAGAAACGCCAGGTAGGTGACAGAATGCCACAATGAAGATTTGTTCTTTACTGCTTGGTTCAGATTTCACAGTCCTATGATTTCTAATGATTTCTCCAAAGAGTATATTTGTTTGTCCACACCAATTATTTGATACTTCTTCCCTATAATGGGTTCAGAATTTCGGGGCCTGTTTCACATCTGAATCTTCTAATGCTTATCCATTGGCCTTTTGAAGTTTTTAGTAGTGCTCACAGTCACTGTTTGATACTTCTTCCCGTAGATGGCGTGGCGTTCCTAGGTGTAGCTGATTATTACAGGGTGTTTTAGATGGGCATGCTTCTGCATCAGTATTGCTAGAAAATTTGACAGATATATTAATCTATTTCAGTATTTGCTCATTCTGAACTCTATTTGATCTTTGATTGATATGCAGAGGAAGAGGAGGATCAATGTGACGAGGGGTATTCACCACGAACAAAATGATCCACCAGAGCGCGCAGTCCACGCACTCTCCAGCCCTGGTTGTCCCCATCCCTTATGCCTTATGCAATGAATATGAGGAAATTGCGTTGAATGGTTTTTTCGTCGTCAGCACTGATGAGGATGAACGCACCACGGTCACTCTACGGTATCCTGAAGAAGAGAAGGTTTGCAATCACGGTCTCTATGAACTTCAAGTGAAGGTCTGTTGGACAGCAATTCTAGCAAGGCCAGGGGGAGAAGATGTTGAAAAAAGATGGAGCTCCGTGCCTCAGAAACCTTTATTGTTCTCTTGACCTGAGGAAATGAACGATGCTTAGTCGGATAATAAAAGTGAGGGACAGTCATCGCCTGGTGATGTGTACAATGCTGCCTAACTATGCCTCCAAAAAGGAAATCTGGTTTCGTATTTGCTGTTATGTTATCCTTGTGGAACATAATGAGGGCATTTCAGCCTCTACCCGAGTTCATACTGGACAAGTAGTAGTCATTATAAATTTCATTGAAATAAAATATTTAACATGCTTTAAATTTGCGACCAAATCAATAACCCAAAGGATCCCTTTCTAGGAAGTGAAGATACAGAGGGCAAAATTGAGCACTGTAAATGCGCCATAAAATCAAGGAAATGCTTAAAATATAAAATGTATCAGAGCAGTAGAATGAATTTGTACAAAGTCTATTGCCATTTTTCTAACTGTCGTTAGGATGCGTTGAGCAGATTTTTAAGTGGTTACCGCAGTACACATTGACCTTGCATCAGCGCATATAATCCATAAAACAGAAATGATTTTTTGCAACAATGTTTTCCACACTCGTCGACATTGCACAGCCGGTACCAAACAGAGTACAAGTCTTAACTGTACTACAATTAAATTTTGAGCTTGATTTTCCAGACAAAAGCAAGCACATGATGCAGCAAAATAAGAATTAACAGTGAATTAGATTGTACAGAAGTTATCTGAACATCCGAGAAATGTAATTCAGATGTAAATATATTAAATAAGCGTTTCAACCTAAGCTAGCTGCCTATTTCAGTGCACAACATTGGACAACCTCTTGTACAGATGGGATCTTCAACTGAACTTTTGATCTCCACAAACTTCAACAGAACTTGTGTTGATGCACATAGAAGGCTAATGGTTTCCTAGGCACAGAACACCATCTTCTATGAATACCTTTGCTCATCGGCCGCCTTACAATAGCTGTCCAAGAAACCTTAACTTGTAGCTCATACCGGCCGTGGTTGCAAACCTTTTCCTCCTGAGGGTATTGTATAGTGACCAGGGTGCGTTCATCCTTGTCGTTACCGGTAATAAAACAGACATTGATCACAATTTCTTCATCTTCATCAAATGAGGGGATGGGGACAGGGACAGCAACCAAATTTCGAGTTAACACAACAGAGCCACTGTCTTCAATTAATTTCCTAGTGCCCATAGAGGTGTTAGTACCATCATATTCATATAGAATGATATGATCATCGACATTTCCAGTAGTCCAAGCGGTGATTTTGCCGTTGAAAGGGGTATCACGCGACCCATTCAAAATATTGACCTTGAGTGTAGCTGCCACGGGATATGGAACAGGCGCTAACACCAATTCCACCTTGCTCCGCCAGCTAGTTAGCAGCTCAGTCACCGGTCTCTTGGAAGAGATAAGGGGAGACGCGAGTATTCTATCACACCTTTGCTAAAATCTCGGTCGTGTGTGGTTGCATCACCCTTGATCTTTAGATTGATCTCGAAAAACATTCTGTCTGATACCACCAATCCTCGACTTGGGCCTGTCAATGTTAGCATGTCCTCCTGCACAAGGGTTTAGGTAAAATAATCAACGTCAAACAGTTTGTACATAGTTACACAAGCTTTACTCTTTTTGCAGGGCTGGGTGTAATTGGTATCTTTTGATATTAATATATTCCCTTTATCTAAAAAAATATCCAATTATATATATAGTTGGACATGACAACCAAACCAAACATAATAACTTCTCTGAAAATTTTCCAATACATATGATACATATGTTAACCCGGACATCTTTTTTCACATTAGTTAGATTTGATCGGTAATGTTGGCAATCTTTGAGCAAAAAACCAATAGGGACAGAAACATACCGGCGACTCGATGCACTGGGAATCATCCCTTTCACGCCGGAACAGGTAGACACACTTGTAGTCGACCTCATCCCTTGCAATCACGGTACCAAACACGTTGATTGGGTAGCCCACATCGGATTCGATCAGCTTCAACGAAAGGACATTTACGGATGATGCCACAATCGACCTCCACTGAGAATTGCTTAGCTCTTGGAGTGGCAGCCCATGGATCGCTTCAGCTGTAAAAGTAGGTTAGAAACACAAATCAGAAGCAACAACAGGAGCATGAATCACTACTCGGATATAGACAGAGGGATACACTCCAAACCCCGGGCCGGACATCTCAGTCTATACGATCAATTGATTTTTCTCAATAATAAAAATATGATCAATTGCTAAACGAGATCCATATGAGATGGTTGCGGATGTGTATGCTTACACTCTTGGTCGAGGTCGAAGAAGGCGATGTTGAAGTCACAGAAGCGGGTGCAGACGTAGGCGTTCGTCTTGGGGTCGTGCTCTGTGAAGTCTCGGCAGCGGACGAGGTGGAGAGCCTGCAGCGCCTTCTCCTCGGCCGTGGGCTCCGGGTCTGGCTCCAGCAGCCGCGCCATCTCCTCCGGCGTCAGCTCCGGCACACCGTCCGTGTCCGTCGCAGATTCTTCCGTATCCGTTGTGTCCGTGTCTGTCTCCTCCGTGTGCGGCTCCGTCGCCGTCGTGTCCATGTCCGTCGTGTGCGTCTGATCCGGCTCCGCCATCTCGCTCTCCCACCGTAGCATCAGAAGAGAGGAGAGGATCAGTAGAGGAACCTGAGAAACCTAGTATCTTTGGGGGAAATTTTGACGGCACGCGTCGTATGTGTATTACCACCCGCCTATTCCGGTTCCGATTCATAGCTTCCCCTGTTTCCCGTGCTATCGAAATCAATAGTAACACATTCAAATCGATTCCGGCTCCGTTCTCTCCGCACGTCACGCGGCTGCAACTCTGCTCCCCTCTTCTCCATACAAAACCAACTCGAGCTCTCCTCGTTCTCCTCCGCTGCGTTCAGGAGACCTTGTGTGTGTACCTCTCAGGTCAAATCTGCTTTTCAGCTTTGAATGCGAAGACAGAGTTCAAATTAGCTGACATGATATGCGTTGTTTTCAGCTAGATTGACTTCAATTTCCACAATGGGGAACTTGAATTACATCTCTCTGCACAACCTGTGAGAGAGAGAGAGCAGCAGCAGCCAGAGCATCCCTGCACAACCTGGGATGCATGAATCCATGGAATACAGCAAAATACCAAGCCATTTCAAACATCAATATCAAGCATAAGTTGCTTGCACACCTGACTACATCTCAAAGGCTAGTTCCAAGTTAAGAGGTAAATACAAGTACATATCCTGACCATGCAAGGCGAGGAACCAATCTTGGCTTGCTGCTACATGTATCTTTACTTGAACATGGAAATGTCAAAGACGCGGGCAGACTTATCCGAGGAGACAGATACGAGGGAGTTGCCATCTGCGGAGACAGCCAGCGACTGCACGGCATCGATGTGCCCGCTGAACGTGCGAGCCAGCTCCCCAGAGAGGCTGTCCCAGATGCGCACCGTGCCATCAACGCATCCTGACGCCACATACCTCGACGAACCCAGCCACGCAAGGCATGTCACACCCTCCTGCATATCAAACCACCAATAACAGTAAGTTCATAGCAACATAAAAAATACAAGAGAAATGAATAGATCGGCTGATTTCTACACTCACATCGTGCTCGCAAGTGGATCGAATTGCTTGATGAGCGAGGTCCCAGATAATGAGAGTTTGATCAATGCTCCCTGTAGCCACCCAGTTATACCTGCACAGAGAACAGGAGCGAAGCTAGCTAGGTCAATAGGGAAGGCAATGTGCATTGTGACAACAGATTTTACCATGCAGAGTCCAACGATCCAAGAACGTATCACGAACAAGTACCTTGGTGAGATGCCAATGCACTCGACAGAATTAGTGTGGCCAACTAGTGAGCCAACAACCTGCAGAAACAACCAACAACACTTGTTACACACAAATCAAATCTTACCTTAGCTGCAAAGCCATGGCACATGTTTCTAAAACTTTTAAAAACTACCATCAGGTTACATGTGACTTTTCTATGAAAACATAACCCTGCAGTATATCTCAGAAAAAAAAACTCTGCAGAAATCACTACAGGCAAAATAAGGTGATCAATAATTAATTATTTTTGCATGATCTACAATGGAAAATATAGTTAGAACCACAAATTGCATCAGATACTTTTCATTGTAAGTGAACTTGGATGAGGACTCAAAGCTCATTCAGCATGGATGGGAGTGCTTCATCAACCTTTTTGCTAAAAAAAAGTAGTGTGAAATCATGCCATACACCCACCTGGCCTGAGTTTATGCTCACGATGTGCACGGAACTATCCTGAGAGCCGCTAACAATAGATTGGGAGTCCCATGTAACAGCTAAACATGTCAATCCTTGAGTATGGTAGCTATGACCTACATTGAAGTAAAAAAGATCAGACAGTAAAGTTCAGGGTTGACAGAGAACGCATAAAAACAAACATATGAATATAAGGTAATTACAACATAGACAATAATTTACCCCGAACGACATGTCTGCACTGTGCACTTTTAGGGTCCCATATCCTCAATGTTGCATCATCTGATCCACTACAAATAAGTTTACCTTCATAAAGAAACATGTGAATTAGCTAAACAATGGATATGCTACATTGGGAATATAAACTTCCAAAGTAAGCAAGTGAAAAAAGGATCTAAGATGTTAAAGCATCATCAACTTTTAGTTCAGAAATATTAAATACACACCCATATGTTTCTCTAAAATCTGAACTGATATGAAGAAGCACCTGTGTTGATAACTAAAAACAGATTGTCACATACAGGCGAAAAAATTCTTGCGAGGCGTTCCAGAAAACAGGACTAAAATAAAGTCCAGACAGGGATGATATATTTTATACCATATTAAGAGGCAGCTTAATCACGTTAGCATACATAAAATTAAATAACACTAAGGAAATTGCTAAGTACCATCAGGGGTAAAGTCACCACATGTCACTGTGCTACTGTGGCCAGCAAATGTATTCAGAAAGGCATTGTGGTCTGCATTCCACATCCATACATTACAGTCTTCTGATCCGGCAATTATCAAGTGACCTCGCGGATGCCATTTAAGCCACTACAAAACCAAAGACATAATCAATCATAAAGTACCTACATATAGTTAAAGAGCAGGAAACAAGGATTTAGCAATGGAAACAGTTAAGCAATATGGCAGCTAAACAGATGAAAGCGACCAGCACCATCTCACCTCAAAGCCTGAATCAGATCCCTCAAGTGTTCCCTGAAGTGTTCGTGTAGCTGTATTCCATACATTTATCTGTCCATCCATGCTTCCACAGGCCACCAATTTCCCATCTGAACTGAAAGCCACAGTGCAGACAGTATCTTTATGTCCTGTATTGGCAACAAATATTATGTAAGCTTGATAGAAAATTCTAGGGAAGCATCAACAAGTTTACGTACATAAATCGAAGCAACAGGAACATAGATATAATTATTTGACAGAAAATCTATGAAAGACTTGCTGCAATATATCAATAGTATTTTCGGAGTTATATATAAAAGAAACAGAAACGACACATTTGAGAAATAATATTGTAAAGTTGACGAAGCATAGAGAAAGTCCTGATAAACATTTACATAGAAAAAATCTAGCACAGAAATCCTAATTAGACTAAGAAGATGAGCAACCATACCAGGCAGCTCCTGAACATCCTCTGCAGATCCAATCCTCCAAAGAAACCCTCTGTCATCTTTACCTCCAGAAACAACAAGCGATGCGTCTGTAGGACTGCACGCAGCAGCGAAGACCTCATCTGTACCCAAGATATCAAACAAGCTATTACCATAATTGTTTTCAATTCAAATGTACCCTTGTACCGTATGATATACTCCTTCTGTGCTAAAATAAGTATCTCAGTTTTTGTCTAGATTCGGATGTATCTAGACTAATTTTAGTTGTAGATACATCTGTATGTACAAAAAGTTAAGGCTCTGTTTGTTAGCTAGGTACTTTCAAAGTATCCTAAGAATACCACAATTTGAGAAATAATTTAGTTTTAAATACTTTGAGGTGTTTGGCTGCAACAAAAACTGTTCTTTTTAATACTTCAGTATGCCCAAAACTGCAGTATTTTCTCAATTTTAGAAAATGAAGTCCCGGCCACTTTTTCTAAAACTGAGAAACTCAAGAAAAAAGCACCTCCGTGGCTCTCTAGTCTCTGCATTATGTTGGCGTGGTATTACTATCTACTAATCGATCTAGTCAACTGCTAGTGCACCGCGGCATTACTGGCAGATCGAATCTCGATCAGTATGCTAGCTTCCTACGTAGCCGAAGGCAGAATCGATAAGCCCATTAAGCTATTTTTATTATGGCTAACCTTCCTGAGTGGAACGCATCTACCAGAGACTGATACAATCTTTCTGTGTTGCTCTCGCCGGAAGTATTCGGCAGAGTCGGCGGATTGTTCAGGGCTGCTTCAACAAAATCATGGCTAGCCAAACAGGTCACAGTATTATAAATACTTCAAAAAAAACTCTGATTTGTGAAAACTGTAGTATCATGTGCCCTGCCTACAGACTAAAACACTGCAGTTTTCTAATACTTTGGTTTTCAGATACTTTGCTGCCAAATATAGCCCAAGACACTTATTTTCGAACGGAGGGAGGGAGTAGCAGACAACAAATTGCACGGTGTATCAAGCTTACTAGAGCAAACAATGAATGAATCATAGCCACAAGATATCATAAGTTGGTTCGTTCAACGAGATCGATCTTACCTGTATGCCCATGAAATGCATACGCTGAATGATCCTCAACCTCATCTGAAACAACAGAAATTAAAGGGAGAAAGACTTGAATTACTAGCATACTGTAATCTCAGGGGTAAAGAACTTAATTTTCTCATAAGTGAACCAGGCAAGTTAGTTACTACTATTAGTAACGAAAAAACTGGTGTTGGCTGCCACACACACATACCCATCATGTCTTCTTCCTGCTCGTCATCGTCGTCTTGGTCGGGGAGGTCTGAGCAAGGCCAGCAGTGAGCACGGAGCAAGCGGGAGTAAGCAAGAAAGTGCTCTTGTGTGGGTAGTAGTACTGACCTTCCTCGTCTAGCGGTATCTCGTTGATGATGTCCTCGTCGTCGATGAAGACCTCCTCGCCGTCGGAGCCTTCGCCGGGGACCTCGCCTGTAATACTCATGATCGCCGCCGCTGGTGTGGTGTCGGATGGGTCTTGGCTGCAGTGAGCGCAGTTAAACAAACAAGTTCATTAGCTTCGCAAAGTTGATTCGTCAAGGCTAAGAGGAAGCTACGAGGAAGGGGAGCTGCGGACGCAAGAAGAGCCTCCATGGAGGTAAAAGGGAAGGGAAAACAAGACCCACCGGTGGTTGGCTGGGTTTGTGGCGGCAGGGCAGAAGCGGCGCGGCGGCGGGGGAGAAGAAAGCGGCAGGGGAGAGCGGCGCTGTGGTGCGGGCAGGGGATGACGGGACAGCTTCAGGTCCAGGGCTGAGTGGCGGCCAAGGAATCAGATTATTTGGCCTGGCCCAGTTAGTCGCATCGCACGGTCCAATTGAGCCCAAAACTAGTTTGGGCTGATGCCGAGCGCAGATTGAGAAAACCGAGAGCCGATGATGGGAGCTTTTTTTTTTTAGACTACATGCATTTTTTTTTCAGAAACACAATACAAACGACGTGCATACGCTCACTCCTATAAAAGCACACACGTACACTCTACCACTATGAGCACCTCCGGAAGACTGAGCTGGTGGATTGGATCTTGAAATTGACGAAGTCACCACAGGCGTATCGCTATCGATGGGAACGTCGGCTCCCACTATATTTCGCCTTTATGAAACACGCAGATGTCAAACCTGTGGTTCGAACTCTGGTTGGCTGGGGTACCACTCTCCTAACCATCCAACCTCAGGTTGATTCTCTACATGCACGTTTGTTTCATCATAACATCAAGGTTTGCATATTGCTAATATCATGCTTCTCGCACGATAGCCGCGGATGGGAGCTAATGATGCAAGTGGGGCAATATTAGGGTACCTTTTACCATATCGAGTCCAAAAATTGAACTAAATTTTCTGATGACATGATCTTGTTTACACTAATATAAAGAGGGTAGAGGGTACCCTTATAGTGACCCACTTGCATCTCTAATTGAAAGCTGACCTTATCCTTGGTCGAAGGAGAAGGGGCTTCCGTGGGTAGTAGTCGTAGACGAATGACCACTCCTGCTTGGCCCGGGGCGCCGGCGATCAAGAATACATCGAGGGCAGGGACCAAGGAGGGAGGTATGCTTTGCAAGGAGAGAGGCCGAGAGCAGCGTAGTGGCGCGGGGAGGTGGTGCAAGGTTGTGGCGGTAGTTGTTCAGGGCGGTGACGACGGCGGCGGCCGGTGGTGCAGGAATGGGGGCAAACGAGGAGGGGATTTGATGGTCAGGACGTTAGGGCCGTAGAGAGAAGGGTGGACCCGATCGATTAATGTGGGTTGAACCTACGGTTTGAGCCTGTTTCTGATCTTTCGGTCTAACTCCAAACCGCATTGCTCCAGGCAGGCCCATCGGCAAGCCTGCACCGCTCCCAACCCAACATCCATTTTAACCCAACCCAATTAACGACACATCAAAACCCACACCAAAATATCCACTTTTGCCAGCACCATTCCCAACTTAAAATGACTATCCAACGACCCGTTGTTGGATGGTTAGGAGGATAGCGAACCTCGGACTTAACATTTTAATTTCTTATATAAAAATAAAATATTCTTTTGATGGAAGGCGATATTTCCATCGATAGTAGGACGATTGTGGTAGCTTCGGCAATCTCAAAATCCGTTGGATTAGTCTCTCGGATCCGGTCTTTCGATGATACCCATAGATCGAGGTAGGTGTAGTAGGTGCGTAGCTTCATAGGGTGAGTATATAGAACAAGACGTTTTTGCACCTAAGAGTAGATGCTCCTCTTTTTTAATGAGTTTTAAACGTATTTTAAAATGTCATAAAATTCTAAAAAAAAATTAGCGTATATATACATGCTAGTTCTATGTGCTCGCAAAGTCATTTTTAACAAAAAAACCGATATTGTATGTACCGTGTGTATAAAAGAGGAAATTCTGTGCTAAAATAGCTCTTAATAAAACATTTTTAAAATCTTTTTACACCGTATACAACAAATGTTGGTTTTCCGCAAAAATTAGCCTGCACACACATATAATATCGAACGTGCATGCACATGGAATTAAAAATGTATTTCCGCTAGTGTATATAGATATATCTGTAAGCATCTACTCCTTCCGTCCAAGTCAATTAAAAGGGATCGAAGGAAGTACGTCTTAGAGTATCTCTAACAGACGTCTGTAAATATGTGAACCGTAAAATGCGAGTTCAGTCCATCAAAATCGTATTTACGGATCTAAAAAGTACCGGCACAGATCAGAACCTGTAAACTAAAACTCTAAAAAAAATTCCATTTCCTCCTTCTTCTTCTTCTACCTTTCTCCATCCACCCACGTCTAGCCACGTACGTCCGGCCGAGGTCGATGCTGGCCGTCCCGCCCCGCTCCAGCTCCGCCCTGTCCTGCCCCAGCCCCGGCCCGCCCGCTCCGCCCCAGTCGTGTCGCCCTGGCCCCACCCGCGCCGCCTGATACGTCCAAAACGTATCTACTTTCCCGAACACTTTTGCTATTGTTTTGCCTCTAATTTGTGTATTTTGGATGCAACTAACACGAACTAACGCTGTTTTCAGCAGAATTGCTCTGGTGTCTCGTTTTTGTGCAGAAATCCAACTTTCAGGAAAATCCTCGGAATTTATGCGAAAGGTCCTATTTTCCCAGAATATTGACGGAGCCAGAAGGGCAAGCCAGGTGGGGACCCGAGTGACATAGGCATCCCTAATGGGCCTGCCGAAGATAGTACCCGGGGTTTATTGAAGGCCCACTACTCAAAGAATAAGAAGATTCGGGAGCCCAAGATATATTAAGGAAAGTTAGAGTTGTAATAGGAAGTGCTATTTGTAATCTACGGGATGAGTTAGAAACCGTCCCGGACTCTGTAACTTGTACAAAACGAAACCCTCGGCTCCGCCTCCTATATAAAGGGGGAGTCGAGGGACGAAGAGATCATCGAATCATTGTTTACAAAACCTAGTTTTCATAATCATCGAGTACTTTTCGGCTGAAACCTTCGAGATCTACTTGCCCTCTACTTCCAACTAAACCCTAGCCTACAATCCATAGGCATTGACAAGTTGATACCTTGTCAATTGGCGCCGTCTGTGGGAACTAGAGGCGTAAGGATCTGATCTCGATGGCACGTTCAAGATCTTCGACATCGTCAACCGCAAGCAACGCAATGGATCGAGGTAAACAGATCACTGCTGGTCCTGTCGATTTTGTTCCTCACCCACCCTCCCGTTTGGATGCATATGCGTATCTGGCGGAGCCCATGGAGATGACGTTCGGAAGGTTTCACTTTCGCGTCAAGAAGGAAGGATCGTATCGTGTCGAAATTCGATTTCGTCGGGATCGTCGGCGGTCGATTCCGATTTTTCAAGCTATACATCGTCAACCGAGTCAGGAGAAGAAGAAACTTCGGCAACACGTTACGTCAGCACCAGAGCAAGAGAGAAACTCGCCAAGATCTCAGCGACATGTCGTTTGAGTCATCTGCGGACTCATATATAAGCGATGGCTCAAGCGATGTCGACAGTTACGACTTCATCGACAAATCTATCACAGTGGGCAAGGTCTTCATCAATCTCAATGATGATGTCACCAAACCCAACATAGATCTGAGTACAAAATATCATCAGATTTATGCCATTGAGGATCAAGAGGAAACATCAGAGGCTTTCGACGATTTGGGCAATCCCTATGTCGATCCCTCAGATCTAAGGAGAGGTATGGGCACTAAATATGTCGGGCCCACACCACGCGTCAGAGTTCAACTTCCACAAACAGCCACGGGATAGAGCTGCAAAAGCTTTAGATGGTTCGGAGCCCATGACGACAATCACGCATGAGTCCAAGAACCGCAAGCTTATCAATATAGACTCGCCGAGCTGGAAGAGAACTCGGAAAACAGCAGCGAAGCTTTAAACAGAAGAAAGGAGGCAGCTTCCGCGTCAAGCG
Organism: Lolium rigidum; assembly: GCF_022539505.1. NCBI lineage: Eukaryota > Viridiplantae > Streptophyta > Magnoliopsida > Poales > Poaceae > Lolium > Lolium rigidum. The sequence goes on along the minus strand of NC_061514.1, from coordinate 333,227,645 downwards.
GACGAAGGGCGTGAACTAAGTCGACAATCTGGAACCTCGGGAGATAGCCATAGAGAAGCTCGGAACAGAGCAAGGTCCAGATTGCAACACATACCTGAAGGAGAAAGAGAGTACCTGGTTCAAAATCTCGACATGTCTTTTATGTCGATAGACACAAGAGGGAATATTATCCCCAAGACACCAGAAGCTGGGTATATGGCGACACAAGCCTTTATCCTTGCATCCAGGCCACCTCCAGGAGATCCAAGGGAGGCTTTGTACAACATGGCAATAGCAGGAGCTGAAGCCATGGGAACGGCGTTTGTATCAACCCGACGAATTTCAATATAGTTCCTCGAAAAAAGAAAAGCCTTGCCTTGGTATTAAAATACCTCGTGAGTCAATAAAAATACAAAATAGTATTCAACAAAGAAGCTCGGGGGCTGATATTCGCCAAAACTACATATTGAATAAATGTCTTGGTTCAAAACCTCGCATTATACAAATACAGTGAATAGCCACCGAAAACACTCGGGGGCTAGACAAATATAGAAATACGATGTTTACTTCACAATATAATCACAATCATGATTTACAAGGAAGAATTGTCTACCAAAGGAAAATAATTAGTCATGATTCAATATATCATCAAGGGTAATTCTGTTTTCTTCGAGAGCAGCGCCAAGAAAATCAGCATAATGACCATCTGCAAAAAAGTCGGCATCCATCCGAAGAAGGTCTTCAATCATTTCTTCAGCTATAGGCGAAACCTTTGTGTCAATACGATCGACACCAACTCTTCGGCGCCGTACCTTCTCATGAACTTTCGCAACAACTTGGGTCATGTCAAGCTTTGAGTGGCAGATCTGAAGCATGATAAGGGCAAATCTGGCGCCAGCTACCAGTTGAGCTTTGACAAAGTCATGGATCCTGTCGGCATCCTTAAATTTCTCCATTAACTCGGGAAGAGTTTTTGGTTGAACGTTCCGAGGAAACATGGAGTTATAAACCATAGACAGTGGTCTTGGTACGAAGTCAAGGAAGTCACGAGTTTGAGAGGCGCGATCCCGAAATCTCGACTAACTGGCGGGTCCTCTCCGGGGTAGCCCAAAACAGAGAACCATGATCAAGGGAAAGGTTAACAAGGAGGTTTGCCCTAGTATTTACCCTCTCCTCTTCGGCAACAAGTATCGCAAAGGAACCTATTAAAACAAAGGAGCAAGTAAAACTTTAAGAGACGTAGCATGAAGACGGAAGATATTGAGGATGAAACAAGCATACCCGACATATCCGCACCGGCTTCATTCATTAACTCGAGCATGAAATTCTCTCGAGCAGCCGCCTTTTCAGCCTCGAAGCAGCAATTTCCCTAGCAGCCACGGCCTCGCGAGCTTGTCAAGTGCAATTTTTCGGCTTCGGATGACTTACGAGACTTTTCCAACATCACAAGTGTTTGCTTCTTCGCATACTCGAAGTTGCTCGCCGAAGTTCATCCAATTCTTGCGGCAAGGAATCTTCGACAGTGTAGTATCAGCAAGAGCTCTCCTTGAGCGAGAAGAAGAAGGCGAAATATTGGAAGGAGCGGAAGATGGCGTATAGTTATCAAATACCAACTGAAATTTAATAAAACAAGACAATATCAATCAACAAGCAAAGATAGAGTTTTCATTAATCTTTCGGGATAGTTACAAAGACCTTACAGGGGAGCTAAAGAAGTACGTATCGCCAAATAACTACTTTGGCGACAAGAGCAAAAGAAACAGAGAAAGAAAAACAAGGAGGCATGCAACTAGACCTCCGGCCTCGATGAGCTAGGAGTCGAAGCCGGCTTGATCCCGAGATATGCCAAGATTTTCTTCGTGTTGGGCTTGGCTGCCTTAATCAGCGACCTCCATCTCGATTGCTCTATTTGATCGGTGTCGCCAACTTTCATCCAATCAACAACACTGTTGGCTGTCAAGCAACCAGGGCAACAAGATGCTTTCGACAAGAATCTTCATGTTTTCCCCGACGCATCTTCACCCAAGGTCTTCTCGATGAGTTGAAGCTCTTGGCAAGGGCAAGGAAAGTCGGGGGCTCCTCTTCTTCTGGAAGAAGTAGGGGAACAATCGTCGACAATCCCGCACTAGCATTTGCCACGCCTTCACGAATTTCGGACCCATGAAGCTCCGTATAAGAAAGTGCGTCAAGGAGAGGGTCATTGACGGGATTCTCCGGATCAAAACCTTGGTTTGTTTGAGCTGCCACAGAAACAAAACATTAATCAAAAAACAAGAAACAGGAAGTCCACTAAAAAATAGAAGGGATCGATAATATTACTTTCAGCACGTCGACTTTGTGATTTCGGACGCTTGAGGATCCCTCGCTCACGAGCAGCTTGTGCAACTTTATGCTCGTTTAAGCAGTATTCAAGCATCCTCAAGTCTTTTTCTCGCAGTCCTCGACACTAGCAGCTTTTGGTCTCGGCTTCATCGCTCTCGGCTTTAGCTTCGCTAGCAACAAGTTCGGCTTTCTTGCGAGCTGCCTCACTTTGCTCCAGCTTTTGAGCAAGTGCGTCGGCACGTTTATTGGCCTCTCGCAAGTTTCTCTCGTCGAGATAAAAAAAGGGAGGAAAGATCAAAAAATTGCGACAAACAACAGGAGCAAAAAGTCGTAAAGAACGGCAAGTATAAAGGTTGTTACCTTCAGCTTCCACCGGCATACTCACTGCATCTAATGAATTGGGATCCGATGCGGATAAGATCTTTGATCATGGGCTGTCAAAGAAGAACAAAGCAAGAGAAACATCGGCATGAAAAAAGAGTGAAGGCATGAAAAAGCAAAATAGAGGAAATATAGATATCGACAAACTTACATCATCCAAGAGCAGGGTCGAAGAGTCGCCCAATTGAGGGGCAGGCTCGATGATCGTTTCAACCCTTGTCCTTTTTGGTGAAGAAGCAAGGGGGCTTGAAGGAGGAGTGGTGGTGACGACGTTTTGTTGAGGAGGCGAAGATTCTTCTCCTTCAACTACCGTCTCCGATACAAGCAAAGTGTGTGACGCGCTCGTCCGAGGAGCCACGTCACGAGTTGGTACTTCCTCCTCGTCATCACTGCGATTGAGGATCAATAGCATAAAAAGCAAGACAAGATAAAAACTTCGACTACGTAAATAAGGGGAAATCAAGGTGACTTACGAGCCGACGAGGGATGCGAGATATGGATCATAAGTTTCCTTCTGCTGTGAAGGATCAACTTCTTCGGCTTTGGAAGTGCCTGAATCTTCTGCGTTACTTCTCTTCCTTTTCCTTTTTGGAGAAACAACGGGAGGAGGAGATTGGACCGACGTAGTGTCCTCGGAAGATCCCGCAGACTTTCGAGAATCCACTGGATCATTCACAAAAGACGGAGCTTCTTGATTGTCATCGTGACAATGCCCTTTCTTCGACTTCTCCATCCTCGGAAGAGGAGGAAGGGAAGCCATAGTAGGATGGTTCTGCAGAGAAAATAGCGACAACAGAAAAATTAGAGAGATATCAATACAATGAGATGCGTGGAAAGTTCGAACAAGATAAAAATTCGAGAAGACAAAATACCTCGGGGAGAGGATTGGCGGAGCCGTATGGTTCCACGCGGCCAGAGGAGGGAATAGGCTCCTTCTTGTTCAGCGAGGAAATTCTTCGAATCAGCTTCTCCAAGTCCTTCAAAGAAAGATCATTGGAGAGCCTATTGGCGTCATTTTCACCAAAGATACGTCCAAAGGGGATTTTTGCGAGCCCGAAGAGGCTGCACTCTAATCCTAAGAAAGTAGGCAAGTGATTTGAACACCGCAGCAGCTCTTTGCCTCGAGTATTTTGAAGTCGATGAATACGAGACATAAGTGCTTCGTCGCCTTTTTCTCTTCTTCTAAGCTTCAAGATCCCATGAGCGGCGGCGTTGAATTTTGGCACTTCCGTCGAAAGGGATTATGTTGTGTTCCACAGAATTGGCACTTTCTTCGTGTATGTAGAGCCACCTTTTGCGCCATCCTTGGACGTAATCAGAAATTTGACGTCGAAGTAATCAACGCCGGCCGGACACAGATAACAACGCCGCCTATGTTATAGGTGGCGTTGTGGGAGCCATTGCGGCGGAGGCGTAAAATGCGTTTCCACAGAGCCCAGCTAGGAGGGATTCCAAGGAAGCATTTCGCACAGCGTGATAAAAATGGAAATATGGAGGATGGAATTGGGGGTCACTCGGTGCGTTGAATCCCATAAACAAAAAGAAGGCCGCGGAGGAAATCGTGAATTGGGGCGTAAAGGCCGCGGATGAGGTGATCAACGAAACTAACCCTGCACTCCATTGGAGGGTTTGGGTAGCTTTCTTCGCTGGGAAAGCTGGATGGCGTCTTCTTTCTTCATCGGCCAAGCCTCTTCAAGCATGTTGACGTCTTGGTTGGAGATTTTAGATCTCTCCCATTCAAGATCTTCGCCGCCATCTTGGACTCGGGAGTACTCGTGAGCGAGTGAGTCGCGTGCGCGGTGGCATCAACGGCAACCGGGAAAGCAATGTTCGTGCGTGCGGAAGATCAAAGAGAATTGGGCGCAGGGAAGTTTTTGCAAAGAATGATAGACAGGCGCAAGCGAAGGAGTGAACCGAGGTTGAAGAAAGGTTTATATAGGAATCGGGCGAAGCAATGCACCGTTGGATGAAGAAATCGTGTGGTGAAAAAAGATCTTGTAGATAAAAGGGTAAAAAGGTATTTTTACTGAGATGGAATAGAACAGGCGTTACCGTACGTGCGCCAGGAAAAGCGGAGGACGTGTGTCCCCCACTTGCACGACGTGTCTGATGGCGTGTATTTCACACGTTCGTTGGGCAACCCCAAGAGGAAGGTATGATGAGCACAGCAGCAAGTTTTCCCTCAGAAAGAAACCAAGGTTTATCGAACCAGGAGGAGCCAAGAAGCACGTTGAAGGTTGATGGCGGCGGGATGTAGTGCGGCGCAACACCGCAGATTCCGACGCCAACGTGGAACCCGCACAACACAACCAAAGTACTTTGCCCCAACGAAACAAGTGAGGTTGTCAATCTCACCGGCTTGCTGTAACAAAGGATTAACCGTATTGTGTGGAAGATGATTGTTTGCAGAGAAAACAAGAAAAACAAGTATTGCAAGAGGTTGTATTTCAAGTAAAGAGAATTGGACCGGGGTCCACAGCTCACTAGAGGTGTCTCTCCCATAAGACGAACAGCATGTTGGGTGAACAAATTACAGCTTGGGCAATTGACAAATAAAGAGAGCATGACAATGCACATACATATCATGATGAGTATAGTGAGATTTAATTGGGCATTACGACAAAGTACATAGACCGCCATCCAACCGCATCTATGCCTAAAAAGTCCACCTTCAGGTTATCATCCGAACCCCTCCAAGCATTAAGTTGCAAAGCAAATGTACAATTGCATTAAGTATGGTGCGTAATGTAATCAACAACTACATCCTTAGACATAGCATCAATGTTTTATCCCTAGTGGCAACAAGCACAACACAACCTTAGAACTTTCTGTCATCGTCCCATGTGTCAATGCAGCATGAACCCACTATCGAGCATAAGTACTCCCTCTTGGAGTTAAAAGTAAAAACTTGGCCGGAGCCTCTACTAGTAACTGGAGAGCATGCAAGATCATAAACAACACATAAGCATAACTTTGATAATCAACATAACAAGTATTCTCTATTCATCGGATCCCAACAAACGCAACATATAGAATTACGTATAGATGATCTTGATCATGATAGGCAGCTCACAAGATCCGACAATGATAGCACAATGGGGAGAAGACAACCATCTAGCTACTGCTATGGACCCATAGTCCAGGGGTAGACTACTCACTCATCACTCCGGAGGCGACCATGGCGGTGTAGAGTCCTCCGGGAGATGATTCCCCTCCGGCAGAGGTGCCGGAGGCGATCTCCCGGATCCCCCGAGATGGGATCGGCGACGACGGCGTCTCCGGAAGGTTTTCCGTATCGTGGCTCTCGCGATCGGAAGTTTCGTCACGGAGGCTTTAAGTAGGCGGAAGGGCAAGTCGAGAGGGGGCACAGGGGCCCAGATGACAGGCGGCGCGGCCAAGGGGGGGCCGCGCCGCCCTAGGGTTTGGCTCCCCGTGGCCCCACTTCCTTTCATCTTCGGACTTCTCGGAAGCTTCGTGAGAAAATAGGCCTCCGGGCTTTTATTTCGTCCAATTCCGAGAATATTTCTTTACTAGGATTTCGAAACCAAAAACAGCAGAAAACGAAGAATCGGCACTTCGGCATCTTGTTAATAGGTTAGTTCCGGAAAATGCACGAATATGACATAAAGTGTGCATAAAACATGTAGATAACATCAATAATGTGGCATGGAACACAAGAAATTATCGATACGTTGGAGACGTATCAGCATCCCTAAGCTTAGTTCTCGCTTCGTCCCGAGCAGTAAAACGATAACAAAGATAATTTCTGGAGTGACATGCCATCATAAACTTGATCATACTATTTGTAAAGCATATGTAGAGAATGCAACGATCAAAACAATGTGTATGACATGAGTAAACAAGTGAATCATAAAGCAAAGACTTTTCATGAATAGCACTTCAAGACAAGCATCAATAAGTCTTGCATAAGAGTTAACTCATAAAGCAATAATTCAAAGTAAAGGTATTGAAGCAACACAAAAGAAGATTAAGTTTCAGCGGTTGCTTTCAACTTGTAACATATATATCTCATGGATATTGTCAACATAGAGTAATATAATAAGTGCAATAAGCAAGTATGTAGGAATCAATGCACAGCTCACACAAGTGTTTGCTTCTTGAGGTGGAGAGAAATAGGTGAACCGACTCAACATTGAAAGTAAAAGAATGGTCCTCATAGAGGAAAAGCATCGATTGCTATATTTGTGCTAGAGCTTTGATTTTGAAAACATGAAACAATTTTGTCAACGGTAGTAATAAAGCATATGCATCATGTAAATTATATCTTATAAGTTGCAAGCCTCATGCATAGTGTACTAATAGTGCTCGCACCTTGTCCTAATTAGCTTGGACTACCCGGATTATCACCGCAATACATATGCTTTAACCAAGTTTCACAAAGGGGTACCTCTATGCCGCCCGTACAAAGGTCTAAGGAGAAAGCTCGCATTTGGATTTCTCGCTTTTGATTATTCTCAACTTAGACATCCATACCGGGACAACATAGACAACAGATAATGGACTCCTCTTTTAATGCTTTAAGCATTTGACAACAATTAATTCTTTTATCATTAGAGATTTGAGGATATTTGTCCAAAACTGAAACTTCCACCATGAATCATGGCTTTAGTTAGCGGCCCAATGTTCTTCTCTCACAATATGCATGCTCAAACCATTCAACTCAGTGTAGATCGCCCTTACTTCGTACAAGACGAACATGCATAGCAACTCACATGAAATTCAACAATGAGTTGATGGCGTTCCCCAAGAAACATGGTTATCGCACAACAAGCAACTTAATAAGAGATAAAGTGCATAATTACATATTCAATACCACAATAGTTTTTAAGCTATTTGTCCCATGAGCTATATATTGCAAAGGTGAATGATGGAATTTTAAAGGTAGCACTCAAGCAATTTACTTTGGAATGGCGGAAAATACCATGTAGTAGGTAGGTATGGTGGACACAAATGGCATAGTGGTTGGCTCAAGTATTTTGGATGCATGAGAAGTATTCCCTCTCGATACAAGGTTTAGGCTAGTAAGGTTATTTGAAACAAACACAAGGATGAACTGGTGCAGCAAAACTCACATAAAAGACATATTGAAAACATTATAAGACTCTACACCGTCTTCCTTGTTGTTCAAACTCAAAACTAGAAATTATCTAGACCTTAGAGAAACCAAATATGCAAACCAAATTTTAGCATGCTCTATGTATTTCTTCATTAATGGGTGCAAAGCATATGATGCAAGAGCTTAAACATGAGCACAACAATTGCCAAGTATCACATTACCCAAGACATTTATAGCAATTACTACATGTATCATTTTCCAATTCCAACCATATAACAATTTAACGAAGGAGAAACTTCGCCATGAATACTATGAGTAGAAACCAAGGACATATTTGTCCATATGCTACAACTGAGTGTGTATCTCTCCCATAAAGTGAATGCTAGGATCCATTTTATTCAAACAAAACAAAAACAAAAACAAACCGACGCTCCAAGAAAAAGCACATAAGATGTGGCCGAATAAAAATATAGTTTCAGGGGAGGAACCCGATAATTTGTCGATGAAGAAGGGGATGCCTTGGGCATCCCCAAGCTTAGACGCTTGAGTCTTCTTGATATATGCAGGGGTGAACCACCGGGTGCATCCCCAAGCTTAGAGCTTTCACTCTCCTTGATCATGTTGCATCATACTCCTCTCTTGATCCTTGAAAACTTCCTCCACACCAAACTCGAAACAACTCATTAGAGGGTTAGTGCA
>NC_061514.1:333201775-333219087 GCF_022539505.1 Lolium rigidum | reverse complement strand
TTTAAAATTCGTCAATACGAACTGTTCTGTTTTGACAGATTCTGCCTTTTATTTCGCATTGCCTCTTTCGCTATGTTGGATGAATTTCTTTGATCCACTAATGTCCAGTAGCATTATGCAATGTCCAGAAGTGTTAAGAATGAGTGTGTCACCTCTGAATATGTCAATTTATATTGTGCACTAACCCTCTAATGAGTTGTTTCGAGTTTGGTGTGGAGGAAGTTTTCAAGGATCAAGAGAGGAGTATGATGCAACATGATCAAGGAGAGTGAAAGCTCTAAGCTTGGGGATGCACCCGGTGGTTCACCCCTGCATATATCAAGAAGACTCAAGCGTCTAAGCTTGGGGATGCCCAAGGCATCCCCTTCTTCATCAACAAATTATCGGGTTCCTCCCCGAAACTACATTTTTATTCGGCCACATCTTATGTGCTTTTTCTTGGAGCGTCGGTTTGTTTTTGTTTTTGTTTTGTTTGAATAAAATGGATCCTAGCATTCACTTTATGGGAGAGATACACACTCCGCTGTAGCATATGGACAAATATGTCCTTGGTTTCTACTCATAGTATTCATGGCGAAGTTTCTCCTTCGTTAAATTGTTATATGGTTGGAATTGGAAAATGATACATGTAGTAATTGCTATAAATGTTTTGGGTAATGTGATACTTGGCAATTGTTGTGCTCATGTTTAAGCTCTTGCATCATATGCTTTGCACCCATTAATGAAGAAATACATAGAGCATGCTAAAATTTGGTTTGCATATTTGGTTTCTCTAAGGTCTAGATAATTTCTAGTTTTGAGTTTGAACAACAAGGAAGACGGTATAGAGTATTATAATGCTTTCAATATGTCTTTTATGTGAGTTTTGCTGTACTAGTTCATCCTTGTGTTTGCCTCAAATAACCTTGCTAGCCTAAACCTTGTATCGAGAGGGAATACTTCTCATGCATCCAAAATACTTGAGCCAACCACTATGCCATTTGTGTCCACCATACCTACCTACTACATGGTATTTTCCAGCCATTCCAAAGTAAATTGCTTGAGTGCTACCTTTAAAATTCCATCATTCACCTTTGCAATATATAGCTCATGGGACAAATAGCTTAAAAACTATTGTGGTATTGAATATGTAATTATGCACTTTATCTCTTATTAAGTTGCTTGTTGCGCGATAACCATGTTTATCTGGGAACGCCATCAACTCATTGTTGAATTTCATGTGAGTTGCTATGCATGTTCGTCTTGTCTCGAAGTAAGGGCGATCTACACCGAGTTGAATGGTTTGAGCATGCATATTGTGAGAGAAGAACATTGGGCCGCTAACTAAAGCCATGTTCCATGGTGGAAGTTTCAGTTTTGGACAAACATCCTCAAATCTCTAATGAGAAAAGAATTAATTGTTGTTGAATGCTTAAAGCATTAAAAGAGGAGTCCATTATCTCGTTGTCTATGTTGTCCCGGTATGGATGTCTAAGTTGAGAATAATCAAAAGCGAGAAATCCAAATGCGAGCTTTCTCCTTAGACCTTTGTACAGGCGGCATAGAGGTACCCCTTTGTGATACTTGGTTAAAGCATATGTATTGCGGTGATAATCCGGGTAGTCCAAGCTAATTAGGACAAGGTGCGAGCACTATTAGTACACTATGCATGAGGCTTGCAACTTATAAGATATAATTTACATGATGCATATGCTTTATTACTACCGTTGACAAAATTGTTTCATGTTTTCAAAATCAAAGCTCTAGCACAAATATAGCAATCGATGCTTTTCCTCTATGAGGACCATTCTCTTTACTTTTATGTTGAGTCGAGTTCACCTATTTCTCTCCACCTCAAGAAGCAAACACTTGTGTGAACTGTGCATTGATTCTTACATGCTTGCTTATTGCACTTATTATATTACTCTATGTTGACAATATCCATGAGATATACATGTTACAAGTTGAAAGCAACTCGCTGAAACTTAATCTTCTTTTGTGTTGCTTCAATACCTTTACTTCGAATTATTGCTTTATGAGTTAACTCTTATGCAAGACTTATTGATGCTTGTCTTGAAGTGCTATTCATGAAAAGTCTTTGCTTTATGATTCACTTGTTTACTCATGTCATACACATTGTTTTGATCGCTGCATTCTCTACATATGCTTTACAAATAGTATGATCAAGTTTATGATGGCATGTCACTCCAGAAATTATCTTTGTTATCGTTTTACCTGCTCGGGACGAGCGTAACTAAGCTTGGGGATGCTGATACGTCTCCAACGTATCGATAATTTCTTGTGTTCCATGCCACATTATTGATGTTATCTACATGTTTTATGCACACTTTGTATCATATTCGTGCATTTTCTGGAACTAACCTATTAACAAGATGCCGAAGTGCCAGTTGCTGTTTTTGGTTTCAGAAATCCTAGTAAAGAAATATTCTCGGAATTGGACGAAATAAAAGCCCAGAGGCCTATTTTCTCACGAAGCTTCCAGAAGTCCGAAGGAGAGACGAAGAGGGGCCACGGGGCGCCAAACCCTAGGCGGCGCGGCCCCCCCTTGGCCGCGCCGGCCTGTGGTGTGGGCCCCCTGTGCCGCCTCTTGACTTGCCCTTCCGCCTACAAATAGCCTCCGTGACGAAACCCCCGCACCGAGAGCCACGATACGGAAAACATTACTGAGACGCCGTCGCCGCCGATCCCATCTCGGGGGATCCCGGAGATCGCCTCCGGCACCCTGCCGGAGAGGGGAATCATCTCCCGGAGGACTCTACACCGCCATGGTCGCCTCCGGAGCGATGAGTGAGTAGTCTACCCCTGGACTATGGGTCCATAGCAGTAGCTAGATGGTTGTCTTCTCCCCATTGTGCTATCATTGTCGGATCTTGTGAGCTGCCTATCATGATCAAGATCATCTATATGTAATTCTATATGTTGCGTTTGTTGGGATCCGATGAATAGAGAATACTTGTTATGTTGATTATCAAAGTTATGCTTATGTGTTGTTTATGATCTTGCATGCTCTCCGTTATTAGTAGATGCTCCGGCCAAGTAGATGCTTTTAACTCCAAGAGGGAGTACTTATGCTCGATAGTGGGTTCATGCCCGCATTGACACCGGGACGATGACGTAAAGTTCTAAGGTTGTGTTGTGCTGTTGCCACTAGGGATAAAACATTGATGCTATGTCTAAGGATGTAGTTGTTGATTACATTACGCACCATACTTAATGCAATTGTCTCGTTGCTTGCAACTTAATACTCGGAGGGGGTTCGGATGATAACCTGAAGGTGGACTTTTTAGGCATAGATGCAGCTTGGATGGCGGTCTATGTACTTTGTCGTAATGCCCAATTAAATCTCACTATACTCATCATGATATGTATGTGCATTGTCATGCTCTCTTTATTTGTCAATTGCCCAACTGTAATTTGTTCACCCAACATGTCTGTTCGTCTTATGGGAGAGACACCTCTAGTGAACTGTGGACCCCGGTCCAATTCTCTTTACTCGAAATACAATCTACTCGCAATACTTGTTTCTACTGTTTTCTCTCGCAAACAATCATCTTCCACACAATACGGTTAATCCTTTGTTACAGCAAGCCGGTGAGATTGACAACCTCACTGTTTCGTTGGGGCAAAGTAGCTTGGTTGTGTTGTGCAGGTTCCACGTTGGCGCCGGAATCTCTGGTGTTGCGCCGCACTACATCCCGCCGCCATCAACCTTCAACGTGCTTCTTGGCTCCTCCTGGTTCGATAAACCTTGGTTTCTTTCTGAGGGAAAACTTGCTGCTGTGCGCATCATACCTTCCTCTTGGGGTTGCCCAACGAACGTGTGAAATACACGCCATCAGGTACTTCGGCTGAAGCAAGAGAGACCCTTGAAACTCGAATCCCCATGGGAAGGACCGTATATCGTCACCGAAGTGATACCAGGAGGAGCCTATCGGCTCAAAAACCCAGCCTTCGAGAAAAGACGTTGAGAATCCATGGAACATCGCACATTTGCGACGGTTCTATACATAGGATACAATTGTTTTTAATTACTCGACAGCCCTTAAGGTTGCTTTTGCACTATGAATAAAAGTTCTAATCAGGTTTTCTACCTTTTTTCTTGCTCCAGGCCTTATCACCCGAACATACCGTATGAGGCCCTGCCATTGGCTCTTACTCCCATCGGGAGCGCTGGCCTAAAAAATACGCTTACACGGTGTCATTAATTAAATACTCTCAACGAGAGCTAAGATTAATGATGCACAAAAACAACCAATCCAAGCCTCGAGAAAATACACGAGTGCTGCAGTCGATGGTTACATTATCACAAAATAAGGCTCAAACCGGTGCACCGTGTGACGAAGCCAAGCGTCTAATTCCCTCGACTAAGTCGACGGGTCTCGCTCTTACAAAATGAACATACAGGCTTCGCAATAACATTGCATAATTCAACGAAGTCGTCGAGAGAGCAGGTTGAACTGATCACTCAGCCGCCCTCGACAATATCAATCAAACTAACACAGCGTGCAACGTACGCAGTAAATTTATACAAAACAATCATATGCAGGTATAAGACTATTACATTCATGATCGGGCTCCCCGGTCCCAGTGGGCCTTCAGATCCTTCTCAAGGCATGACTCCATCCGAGAAACAATGGTGTAAGCAGGACCTCTAGCAACATCATAATATTGGCCTAAACTCCTCTCAGTGTTTGCTACGACTCCCATCTAAATACGGGTGGCACGCCAATATCGAAGCAAAGGCAAGCTCAGCACCAGCCAGGAGTTCTTTCCGCACCAACTGTCGAATCCTTTCGGGAGACTTGAATCGGGTGAACAGGGCAGATAAAGTTTCGGGTGCTTGGTCCAGAGGGAACAAGGTGTTCCAAACCATCGTGAGATGAGCGTGGAACTTATCAAAGTCATAATGCGCCTTCCCCACCCGGTACTTAAACTTCGCCATGACAACGGCCTTCGGACGATGCAGCCATAAATCGTGCTTCGGGTGCGCAACGTCAGTCATCGCCTCGACCTCTTCATGGATCTTCTTGTTCTCCTCAGTTGCATCTGAAGCTACGACTGGAAAGGAACAAATGTCAGTTAAAAGAACATTCAAGCTATGTCATGAATCAGAAGATGGGCTAATACTTACAGCCCAAACTTTCGGTAGCAACATGAAGACCATCGAGAGCGTATTGTTCGATAGCAGTCGCTATCTCCCCCTTTTTCTTCACCAGGGCTGCCATCGCGCGAAGAGAAGTGATGTCTTTATTTAGACAAGACACTTGGTCACGTAAGCGGCGAACAAGGTCTGATTCATCGTTACTCAAAGGATTTGGAAAAAGCTCGGCACGGGAAGAAGATGAAGGAATCTGCAGTACAGTTCCCAGTTCAGACCAGCATTCAGACCAGCATTAACATAAAAACTCCCATCGGGAGCGCTTGGCATATATGATACATTCAAAAGGATGTTCGAATTGGCAACAGAGCCAAAATAAAACAGGACTAAGTCAGATTACGGTTGATCTTATTTACAATAAGTCAAGCAAGAGTTCAAGGGTTCGCCGATGATGAGCCGAGGGCAGATTCGGGAATAGGCTTGGCTTGTGCTTCATCTACCGGCTTCGAGGAGTTGATTGGCACGAAGTTACCGCCGATCTTTTGAAAGGCTCAAGGTCGACTAAATGGTTGTCATCATCGACAGGCAATGCCTTAGATAACTTCTCCAATTCAGACCCCATCCCATGACCCATTAGCAGCTGGAAAGTAAGAACCGCCCCAAACAAGCGGGAGCGGCGTTTCAGTACCTCCACAGGTTCGGAAGAATCAACAAGAAAAGCATCCGCCATCTCGCCAAGACTCTTGTCCTTCTTCTGTTTCGGGAAGATCATCGAGTATAGCCTCGACAATGCCCCTTTAGTGTTTTGCAGAAGTCCAAGGACTTGGACATTAGACTCAGCAGCAAGCGACAGGGCATCGGCTGTAGAGTCCTCTCGGAGTTGGTGGCGTCGGGTGACGGTCATATTGGCAGCCTCTGAAAGGAAGACAGATCAGTAGACAGTAAGGCAACACCAAGAAAGAAAAAAGGAATGTGTCAAGAATTTTACCCAATAACTCCTTGATGGATTCGCGGAGAACGCCTTCCTTCTTGTCGGTTGCAATCACTGCCGCGCGCCTGGCATCTTGTTCATCCTTCATCTGTCGCTTCAGTTTCTTCAGCGCCTCCTTCAACAAGACATTTTCATTCTTGGCGTCGGTGGCAAGCCTGTTGGCCTCTAGCACCTGATCAGCCGAAGATTTGACAGTCTTTCGAAGCTGGGTGTTTTCAGCCTCGAGTCGGGTAAACTGCTCGGCAAAATCTACTACAGCGTCGACTGTGGCGTAAATTGGCTGAAGTAAGAGAAGTCAAGGGGATTCAGTCGACAAAAGAAACTCAGCAAAAGCAAGATAGATTAAATACTTACGTGGTCACGGCCAGCCGATGAAGTAGGAGCATCGCTAGGAGGGATAACCTTCGACACAGGAATTTTCTCCACGACCGTCCTTGTGGGAGGCATCGACTTGGCAGGCGAAGGATTCGGCTCCGAAGCTGATGCCTTTCTTCCAATAGATAATTTAGCCCTCTTCACAAGAGGAACTTCATCGTCATCATCAGAGCTACTTAAGAAGAATGTGCAATTAGCATACAAGACGGCAAAAAGTACGTCAGGGAAGGGCTAAAAATGCTTACAGGTCCAGGTCATCTTCAGCAGCGAAAAAACCTGTCGAACTTTCCTGGATAGGAGGAGGCGAAGCGGTCCTAACAGCATCATCATCCTGTCCGCTAGGACTTGATTCAGCCGTTGTAATAAAATCGTCGTGTACCTGCTTGCGTCGCCTGCTCCTAACGAAGGCATCGTCCTCGACAACATCTCCTTCTTGAACGTCACTGTCCTCAAGGGCGTGTTGGACATCTTCGGTCTCCTCCGAGTCGTCATCATCATCCTCCGGCTCCATGCCACTTTCGGGTGGAGGAGGGTAGCATTGAGCAACGGAGGGGGCCTGTCGGGAGAAGAAGGCCTGTAAAGCGCAGTAAAAGATAGAAGCAACAACAACAAGCAAAAAAAACGGTGAAAAATTACCTCAGTTGGAAGATGGTGAAGATCATAAGGAGGACGAGCCGATGTCAAGATAATATTGTCCTTCATGCTGAGGCACGTCAGACGGCGGACTTCGTCTCGGAGCTCCTCAGCCGAAAGGTCGGCAGAGATAACCCTGGACTTGTCGCTTTTGCCAGTGTAAAGCCATAATTGGTGGGGACGAGACATTAGTGGCTGTACTCGACGTTGCAGGAACACTGAGACTACTTCAGTGCCGCACATCGTCAAGCCCCCCGTATTCTTCAAAATGACGACTTGGTCAAAAAGCCTGTCAGCTACCACCCTCTCTTCGGGAGAAAGGGTGTTTCGCGAGGACTTCTTCGGCTTAGCTATCAAGACATCTTCGAAAGGGGGAAGGTTTGAGCGCTGCCCGTGCACCACAGGGTCTCGCAGGTAGAACCATTTGTTGCGCCAGCCCTAGACGGATTCCTTCATTGGATAGTCGAAGTAATCGACTTCCTTCCTGACAACAAAGCCAACGCCACCGACGACGGGGGGGCCATTGCTGTCGTTGTGACGCTTCATATAAAAAATCTTTCTCCAAAGACCCCAGTGGGGATCAATGCCAAGGAAGGCCTCACAGACGGTAATAAAGATAGAGAGATGCAAAATGGAATTTGGGATCAGCTGCCAAAGCTGGATCCCGTAGAAGAATAGAAGGGAGCGAAGGAATTCGTGGGCAGGAAGAGAGAGGCCACGAAACAGCAAGGGAACAAACATAACGGTGAAGCCCTTCGGAGGCTGTGGGCGAGAAATAGCACCTGGGAGACGGATGTCATCCTCAGATGCGGAGATGAAGCCGAGGGAGCGCAGTTTGTTCACATCGCGGCTGGAGATAGCGGAGGCGCTCCAGTTGCGGCTGACTTTGGCCGCGTCCGAGGTACTGGTGTTCTTCTTCTTGCCCATGGCGTACAGAGCTTCTGAAGAAGGAGCAGAGGAGGCAAGAAGGCTTGAGCAAGAAGATGAGCAGTGAGAGGCGTGAAAAGTAAAAACGAGGAAGCCCTCTATTTATGCCATAAGAATTTGCGTGAGATCGTGGCCATAACTCCACAGACGTCGTGGGAGGTGGAGCGGATATGGCTGTACACGTGGCGCTCGAAAAGGGAATGGAACTGGCGGCCCATTATTCCCACGTCGCGCGAAAATCGAGGAAACGCCTCGGTCGCTGCGCGTGCACTGGTCAAATCCTAAAAACTGCCCACGCAGAACTAGGGTGGGCCCGTTAGGTCAAGTCTTGTCAATCGAGCCACGGCAGTGGTGCGTCATCAGTGACATCATGGGCGCTGTCAAAGACAGTCGAAGGAATGAAAAAAGTATCGGATGGTGAACTTGAGTCTATGCACAGATTGCAAAGCATCTGCACTTAGACTCGGGGGCTACTCCCATCGGGAGCGCTGAGTGCGCACCCGACAAAATGAGGACTCGAAGAAAAAGAAAAGAAGGCCTTGAAAGAAGAGATAATTGTTCGACTCGAGTCTGCACCCGGTTGCGAGCACCCGTGCCCAGACTCGGGGGCTACTCCCATCGGGAGCGGCCGGACGCGCACCCGACAGAACTTTTTTCGCACTCCAGGATCATGCCCGGGGACTTGATTCTGTGTAGGGTAACGTTGTTTTGCCGTCGGCAGTTAACCAGCAAAAGTTGGGCACGTTACTCATTATCCCTTGCATGAGGAAAATATATCGGATGACCTACGAAGACTTGCAGAAAAACTTCGGCAGAGGAAAATGTTCGAGTGGTACAACTTGAGTCTATGCACGGATTGCAAGCATCCGTACCTAGACTCGGGGGCTACTCCCATCGGGAGTGCTGACACGCACCCGATAGAAGAAGATGATGCAGACAGAAGGAAAACAAGAACGATTGAGGAGAAGGACATCGGAAGAAGACATGCTTCAGTCTCTACCCGAACTAAGTTCGGCTAGACACTCGGGGGCTACTGACGTGGGCACTACCCTTCGAGTAACCGACGTTGCTCTACCCTATACGGTCCAGCTGGAGGCCCATGAAGGTACCCGATGGCAAGGTGGGTCACTAGGCCGATGCAGCGGAAGATTCCTTGAAGAACAAGGCACGAAAGGAGCCGAACAAGGAAAGTTTAGAGATAGATCTACTGTAAACCTAGTCGTACTCGATTAGACCTCTTGAGACCTGGCCTCCTATATAAAGGCCAGGAGAGGGGCTGCCTAGGAAAAAACAACCAATCTTAGCGATCTTAGCCAACATAAGCTTAGAGCTAGGTTACCCTAGTACTTAGCCATCTCGACGAGATCACAGCCGAACTATTCGGCACCCCATTGTAACCCATTATCATTATAATCAAGAACAGACAGGCAGGACGTAAGGGTTTTACCTCATCGAGGGCCCCGAACCTGGGTAAATCGCTCTCCCCGCTTGTCTGTGAACCGATGTCTCGTGTCAGCTTGCAGGATTCCATCAACCCTAAGCCCCTATCGGAGGGCATTGCCGAGGAGCACCCTCGATAGAAGAAGAGATAGTGGGCTGGCAACCGCTGGGCCGCGGCGGTTCAGTTTGTGGGCCGCCACGTGGCGCGATGATACACGCGCGGAAAATAAAATGCCACAGGGAGGCCGCACGGATTCGGAACGGCAGCGGGGATCCGGTGCGGTGCTATAAATGCAGGCGCAGAAGCCGAAGGGAAGTGACCCCTGGCACTGGCGCGTCAGATACAGTGCGCATGTCTCTGACAGGCACCGTACCCGAGAAATTCTCGACTTCGCCGAGGAGGAGTTTAATATCATAAGATACCGGAAGAATCCGGAAGGTAACAGAAAGAAGCTAAGGCAAAGACGCCGGAAGAGCTGAGCAGGATGCCGGAATGACTAAACCGGTACCCTGTAATATGGGAAACTGGCATGGTCCGTCGGATAAAATCCACCGGACTATACCATCTTCGGGGACTAATGTTGGGGGGATGACCCCCGGTATGCCAAAGGCATGCCAAACCGGATGGTTTGAGCCATCAAGATACCGGTTTGAAGTTCATTCCGGATAAGCTTTTTGGGCTAAGTAAATCTATACAGGTATCCCCAAAGAGAGGCATACCGGTATGAGCTAAGAAGACACCGGACTGCCGGTAAGAGGTGCACTGCAGCACGTCGGCAGGACTGGTCAAAGATTCTCTCAAGAGGTAGAGGACAAGGGTGACCTAAGCAAAGTAGCTTTAAACGAAGCCCTGACGCCAAAGAAGAAGGTGACGCCAAAAGCAACCGGAGGACGTCAGCCTCCCTGATTAAAGAAGATACCAGTGTCACCTATGATTAAAGTAACTTTGTAAAGTAGTTTGTCTGTTCAAAGATGCCATTAGGGTTTCTTCCCCTGTAAGCCACTGATACGTCTCCAACGTATCGATAATTTCTTGTGTTCCATGCCACATTATTGATGTTATCTACATGTTTTATGCACACTTTATGTCATATTCGTGCATTTTCTCGGAACTAACCTATTAACAAGATGCCGAAGTGCCAGTTGCTGTTTTCTGCTGTTTTTGGTTTCAGAAATCCTAGTAAAGAAATATTCTCGGAATTGGACGAAATAAAAGCCCAGAGGCCTATTTTCTCACGAAGCTTCCAGAAGTCCGAAGACGAGACGAAGAGGGGCCACGGGGTGGCCAAACCCTAGGGCGGCGCGGCCCCACCCCTGGCCGCGCCGGCCTGTGGTTTGGGCCCCCTGTGCCGCCTCTCGACTTGCCCTTCCGCCTACTTAAAGCCTCCGTGACGAAACTTCCAGTACCGAGAGCCACGATACGGAAAACATTACTGAGACGCCGTCGCCGCCGATCCCATCTCGGGGGATCCTGGAGATCGCCTCCGGCACCCTGCCGGAGAGGGGAATCATCTCCCGGAGGACTCTACACCGCCATGGTCGCCTCCGGAGTGATGAGTGAGTAGTCTACCCCTGGACTATGGGTCCATAGCAGTAGCTAGATGGTTGTCTTCTCCCCATTGTGCTATCATTGTCGGATCTTGTGAGCTGCCTATCATGATCAAGATCATCTATATGTAATTCTATATGTTGCGTTTGTTGGGATCCGATGAATAGAGAATACTTGTTATGTTGATTATCAAAGTTATGCTTATGTGTTGTTTATGATCTTGCATGCTCTCCGTTACTAGTAGAGGCTCTGGCCAAGTTTTTACTTTTAACTCCAAGAGGGAGTACTTATGCTCGATAGTGGGTTCATGCCTGCATTGACACCTGGGACGAGTGACGGAAAGTTCTAAGGTTGTGTTGTGCTCGTTGCCACTAGGGATAAAACATTGATGCTATGTCTAAGGATGTAGTTGTTGATTACATTACGCACCATACTTAATGCAATTGTCTCGTTGCTTTGCAACTTAATACCGGAGGGGGTTCGGATGATAACCTCGAAGGTGGACTTTTTAGGCATAGATGCGGTTGGATGGCGGTCTATGTACTTTGTCGTAATGCCCAATTAAATCTCACTATACTCATCATGATATGTATGTGCATGGTCATGCTCTCTTTATTTGTCAATTGCCCAACTGTAATTTGTTCACCCAACATGCTGTTCGTCTTATGGGAGAGACACCTCTAGTGAACTGTGGACCCCGGTCCAATTCTCTTTACTCGAAATACAATCTACTGCAATACTTGTTTTTACTTGTTTTCTCTGCAAACAATCATCTTCCACACAATACGGTTAATCCTTTGTTACAGCAAGCCGGTGAGATTGACAACCTCACTTGTTTCGTTGGGGCAAAGTACTTTGGTTGTGTTGTGCAGGTTCCACATTGGCGCCGGAATCTCCGGTGTTGCGCCGCACTACATCCCGCCGCCATCAACCTTCAACGTGCTTCTTGGCTCCTCCTGGTTCGATAAACCTTGGTTTCTTTCCGAGGGAAAACTTGCTGCTGTGCTCATCATACCTTCCTCTTGGGGTTGCCCAACGAACGTGTGAAATACACGCCATCAAGCATATTTTCCGGCGCCGTTGCCGGGAACCGAAGAAAAGCTACACCACAAAGATTTCTAACTCCCACGTCAACTACGCACCAAGCATATTTTCCGGCGCCGTTGCCGGGGAGATCAAGACACGCTGCAAGGGGAGTCTCCACTTCTCAATCTCTTTACTTTGTTTTTGTCTTGCTTTATTTTATTTACTACTTTGTTTGCTGCACTAAATCAAAATACAAAAAAATTAGTTGCTAGTTTTACTTTATTTGCTATCTTGTTTGCTATATTGAAAACACAAAAAAAAATTAGTTACTAGCATTTACTTTACTTATTTCATCATGTTTCCTTTTAATTTTACCACAAAGAACATACCGGTGGGACGTGGGTCTATAGTAGGGAGAAATAACATAGAAGAATTCTTCAACCATGTTAGTACAATTGAAAATTTTGAAGATAGACACTTGGTAGACCTTGCGCCTACTTATGAAATTGCTGCTGCGCATTTAGTTCGCTTGTTGGAAACCAAATTTGTTAATCTCAATCCTATAATCCAACATATGTTTTTCACACTTGGTGATATGGAAGAAGGGGAAAAGAAAGATTTTGTTTTAGAAACCCTTCTTAGAGAATTTGGTGGTCTAGCAAGAGAAGCTAGAAAGGTCTTTACTAAATTTAATATGCTTGGTTCTCCTACTAATTTTGCTAGTCTCCTTGAAAAGATGGATATGGATAGAATAAGATACACTAATAATATTGATGGTGGGGAGATCAAAGCACCAATACCATGCAAGCTCCTAGCTATGAATGATGCACTAGAAAATAATTATGCTTGGCTTGTTCCTGAAAATTTGTTTGATGAGAGTAGCACGCCTAAGACTAATGAAAAGGGAGATGCTAAAACTTATGTATCTAATATAATATGCCTGGTTGAGAAGAGCCCATACCCCGCTGTAGAAGCACCACCCTTCGATAATACTTGATACACACTTTCTGCGCCTAGCTGAAAGGCGTTAAAGAAAAGCGCTTATGGGAGACAACCCATGTTTTTACCTGCAGTACTTTGTTTTTATTTTGTGTCTTGGAAGTTGTTTACTACTGTAGCAACCTCTCCTTATCTTAGTTTTGAGTTTTGTTGTGCCAAGTTAAGCCGTTGATAGAAAAGTAAGTACTAGATTTGGATTACTGCGCAGTTCCAGATTTCTTTGCTGTCACGAATCTGAGCCCACTGCTCTGCAGGAAACTCAGAAAATTATGCCAATTTACGTGCATGATCCTCAGATATGTACGCAACTTTCATTCAATTTGAGCATTTTCATTTGAGCAAGTCTGGTGCCATTTTAAAATTCGTCAATACGAACTGTTCTGTTTTGACAGATTCTGCCTTTTATTTCGCATTGCCTCTTTCGCTATGTTGGATGAATTTCTTTGATCCACTAATGTCCAGTAGCATTATGCAATGTCCAGAAGTGTTAAGAATGATTGTGTCACCTCTGAATATGTCAATTTATATTGTGCACTAACCCTCTAATGAGTTGTTTCGAGTTTGGTGTGGAGGAAGTTTTCAAGGATCAAGAGAGGAGTATGATGCAACATGATCAAGGAGAGTGAAAGCTCTAAGCTTGGGGATGCACCCGTGGTTCACCCCTGCATATATCAAGAAGACTCAAGCGTCTAAGCTTGGGGATGCCCAAGGCATCCCCTTCTTCATCAACAAATTATCAGGTTCCTCCCCTGAAACTACATTTTTATTCGGCCACATCTTATGTGCTTTTTCTTGGAGCGTCGGTTTGTTTTTGTTTTTGTTTTGTTTGAATAAAATGGATCCTAGCATTCACTTTATGGGAGAGATACACACTCCGCTGTAGCATATGGACAAATATGTCCTTGGTTTCTACTCATAGTATTCATGGCGAAGTTTCTCCTTCGTTAAATTGTTATATGGTTGGAATTGGAAAATGATACATGTAGTAATTGCTATAAATGTCTTGGGTAATGTGATACTTGGCAATTGTTGTGCTCATGTTTAAGCTCTTGCATCATATGCTTTGCACCCATTAATGAAGAAATACATAGAGCATGCTAAAATTTGGTTTGCATATTTGGTTTCTCTAAGGTCTAGATAATTTCTAGTTTTGAGTTTGAACAACAAGGAAGACGGTGTAGAGTCTTATAATGCCTTCAATATGTCTTTTATGTGAGTTTTGCTGCACCGGTTCATCCTTGTGTTTGTTTCAAATAAGCCTTGCTAGCCTAAACCTTGTATCGAGAGGGAATACTTCTCATGCATCCAAAATACTTGAGCCAACCACTATGCCATTTGTGTCCACCATACCTACCTATACTACATGGTATTTTCCCGCCATTCCAAAGTAAATTGCTTGAGTGCTACCTTTAAAATTCCATCATTCACCTTTGCAATATATAGCTCATGGGACAAATAGCTTAAAAACTATTGTGGTATTGAATATGTAATTATGCACTTTATCTCTTATTAAGTTGCTTGTTGTGCGATAACCATGTTTATCGGGGAACGCCATCAACTCATTGTTGAATTTCATGTGAGTTGCTATGCATGTTCGTCTTGTCCGAAGTAAGGGCGATCTACACCGAGTTGAATGGTTTGAGCATGCATATTGTGAGAGAAGAACATTGGGCCGCTAACTAAAGCCATGATTCATGGTGGAAGTTTCAGTTTTGGACAAATATCCTCAAATCTCTAATGAGAAAAGAATTAATTGTTGTCAAATGCTTAAAGCATTAAAAGAGGAGTCCATTATCTGTTGTCTATGTTGTCCCGGTATGGATGTCTAAGTTGAGAATAATCAAAAGCGAGAAATCCAAATTCGAGCTTTCTCCTTAGACCTTTGTACAGGCGGCATAGAGGTACCCCTTTGTGAAACTTGGTTAAAGCATATGTATTGCGGTGATAATCCAGGTAGTCCAAGCTAATTAGGACAAGGTGCGAGCACTATTAGTACACTATGCATGAGGCTTGCAACTTATAAGATATAATTTACATGATGCATATGCTTTATTACTACCGTTGACAAAATTGTTTCATGTTTTCAAAATCAAAGCTCTAGCACAAATATAGCAATCGATGCTTTTCCTCTATGAGGACCATTCTTTTACTTTCAATGTTGAGTCAGCTTCACCTATTTCTCTCCACCTCAAGAAGCAAACACTTGTGTGAACTGTGCATTGATTCTTACATACTTGCTTATTGCACTTATTATATTACTCTATGTTGACAATATCCATGAGATATACATGTTACAAGTTGAAAGCAACCGCTGAAACTTAATCTTCTTTTGTGTTGCTTCAATATCTTTACTTTGAATTATTGCTTTATGAGTTAACTCTTATGCAAGACTTATTGATGCTTGTCTTGAAGTGCTATTCATGAAAAGTCTTTGCTTTATGATTCACTTGTTTACTCATGTCATACACATTGTTTTGATCGCTGCATTCTCTACATATGCTTTACAAATAGTATGATCAAGTTTATGATGGCATGTCACTCCGTAAATTATCTTTGTTATCGTTTTACCTCGCTCGGGACGAGCGTAACTAAGCTTGGGGATGCTGATACGTCTCCAACGTATCGATAATTTCTTGTGTTCCATGCCACATTATTGATGTTATCTACATGTTTTATGCACACTTTATGTCATATTCGTGCATTTTCCGGAACTAACCTATTAACAAGATGCCGAAGTGCCAGTTGCTGTTTTCTGCTGTTTTTGGTTTCAGAAATCCTAGTAAAGAAATATTCTCGGAATTGGACGAAATAAAAGCCCAGAGGCCTATTTTCTCACGAAGCTTCCAGAAGTCCGAAGACGAGACGAAGAGGGGCCACAGGGTGGCCAAACCCTAGGGCGGCGCGGCCCCACCCCCGGCCGCGCCGGCCCGTGGTTTGGGCCCCCGTGCCGCCTCTCGACTTGCCCTTCCGCCTACTTAAAGCCTCCGTGACGAAACTTCCAGGCACCGAGAGCCACGATACGGAAAACATTACCGAGACGCCGTCGCCGCCGATCCCATCTCGGGGGATCCCGGAGATCGCCTCCGGCACCCCGCCGGAGAGGGGAATCATCTCCCGGAGGACTCTACACCGCCATGGTCGCCTCCGGAGTGATGAGTGAGTAGTCTACCCCTGGACTATGGGTCCATAGCAGTAGCTAGATGGTTGTCTTCTCCCCATTGTGCTATCATTGTCGGATCTTGTGAGCTGCCTATCATGATCAAGATCATCTATATGTAATTCTATATGTTGCGTTTGTTGGGATCCGATGAATAGAGAATACTTGTTATGTTGATTATCAAAGTTATGCTTATGTGTTGTTTATGATCTTGCATGCTCTCCGTTACTAGTAGAGGCTCGGCCAAGTTTTTACTTTTAACTCCAAGAGGGAGTACTTATGCTCGATAGTGGGTTCATGCCCGCATTGACACCGGGACAGGGATGTGAAAGTTCTAAGGTTGTGTTGTGCTCGTTGCCACTAGGGATAAAACATTGATGCTATGTCTAAGGATGTAGTTGTTGATTACATTCCGCACCATACTTAATGCAATTGTCTGTTGCTTTGCAACTTAATACCGGCGGGGGTTCGGATGATAACCCGAAGGTGGACTTTTTAGGCATAGATGCAGTTGGATGGCGGTCTATGTACTTTGTCGTAATGCCCAATTAAATCTCACTATACTCATCATGATATGTATGTGCATGGTCATGCTCTCTTTATTTGTCAATTGCCCAACCGTAATTTGTTCACCCAACATGCTGTTCGTCTTATGGGAGAGACACCTCTAGTGAACTGTGGACCCCGGTCCAATTCTCTTTACCGAAATACAATCTACTCGCAATACTTGTTTTTACTGTTTTCTCTCGCAAACAATCATCTTCCACACAATACGGTTAATCCTTTGTTACAGCAAGCCGGTGAGATTGACAACCTCACTGTTTCGTTGGGGCAAAGTACTTTGGTTGTGTTGTGCAGGTTCCACGTTGGCGCCGGAATCTCCGGTGTTGCGCCGCACTACATCCCGCCGCCATCAACCTTCAACGTGCTTCTTGGCTCCTCCTGGTTCGATAAACCTTGGTTTCTTTCCGAGGGAAAACTTGCTGCTGTGCTCATCATACCTTCCTCTTGGGGTTGCCCAACGAACGTGTGAAATACACGCCATCAAGCATATTTTCCGGCGCCGTTGCCGGGAACCGAAGAAAAGCTACACCACAAAGATTTCTAACTCCCACGT
>NC_061514.1:333026920-333201675 GCF_022539505.1 Lolium rigidum | reverse complement strand
TTGTGGCATCTTGTTAATAGGTTAGTCCAATAAATGTCATAATATGATATAAAGTGCATATAAAACATGTAGCTATTGGCATAAAACTAGCATGGAACATAAGAAATTATAGATACGTTGGAGACGTATCAAGCATCCCCAAGCTTAGTTCTACTCGTCCTCGAGTAGGTAAATGATAACAAGAATAATTTCTGATGTGACATGCTACCAATATAATCTTGATCAATACTATTGTAAAGCATATGAGATGAATGAAGTGACTCAAAGCAATGGTCTATAGTTTGCTAACAAATAGATAATGACTAAACAACTGAATCATATAGCAAAAACTTTTCATGAATAGTACTTTCAAGACAAGCATAAAAAAGTCTTGCATAAGAGTTAACTCATAAAGCAATAGATTCTTAATAAAAGGTTTTGAAGCAACACAAAGGAAGATTTAAGTTTCAGCAATTGTCTTCAACTTTCAACATGCATATCTCATGGATAATTGTCAACACAAAGTAATATAATAAGTGCAATAAGCAAGCATGTAAGAATCAATGCACACAAAGTTGACACAAGTGTTTGCTTCTAAGATAGAGAGGAGTAGGTAAACTGACTCAACATAAAGTAAAAGAAAGGCCTTTCGCAGAGGGAAGCAGGGATTAAATCATGTGCTAGAGCTTTTCAATTTTGAAATCATATAGAGAGCATGAAAATAAAGTTTTGAGAGGTGTTTGTTGTTGTCAACGAATGGTAGTGAGCACTCTAACCCCCTTGTCAAACAGACTTTCAAAGAGCGGCTCCCATGAAGGACGTTATCTCTACCAGCAAGGTAGATCATCCCTCTTCTCTTTTGTTTACACATGTATTTTAGTTTTATTTATAGATGACACTCCTTCCAACCTTTTGCTTTCACAAGCCATGGCTAACCGAATCCTCGGGTGCCTTCCAACATTTCACATACCATGGAGGAGTGTCTATTGCAAAATTAAGTTGCTTAGTGATAAATCAGGGCAAAACATGTGAAGAGAATTATTAATGAAAGTTAATTAATTGGGGCTGGGCACCCCGTTGCCAGCTCTTTTTGCAAAATTATTGGATAAGCGGATGTATATGTCACTAGTCTATTGGTGAAAGTCTGCCCAACAAGATTGAAAGATACACCACATACTTCCTCATGAGCTATAAAACATTGACACAAATAAGGAGTAATAAAGTTTTGAATTGTTTAAAGGTAGCACATGAAGTATTTACTTGGAATGGCAGAAAATACCACATAATAGGTAGTTATGGTGGACACAAATGGCACAGGTTTTGGCTCAAGGATTTGGATGCACGAGAAGCATTCCCTCTCAGTACAAGGCTTTGGCTAGCAAGGTTGTTTGAAGCAAACACAAGTATAAACCGGTACAGCAAGAGTTACATAAAAACATATTGCAAGCATTATAAGACTCTACACTGTCTTCCTTGTTACTCAAACACTTTTACCAGAAAATATCTAGACCTTAGAGAGACCAATCATGCAAATTAACCAAATTTCAACAAGCTCTACGGTAGTTCTCCACTAATAGGTTTAAACTACATGATGCAAGAGCTTAAACATGATCTACTTGAGACCTCAAAACAATTGCCAAGTATCAAATTATTCAAGACAATATACCAACTACCACATGCAGCATTTTACATTTCCAACCAAATAACAATAAGTGTTGCGGCTTTCGACTTTCGCCATGAACATGAAAAATAAAACGAAGAACACAAGTGTTCAAATGAAAAAGCGGAGCGTGTCTCTCTCCCACACAAGCATGTTAGGATCCGATTTATTCAGAAAACTAAAATAACAAAACGAAAATAAAAGCACACGGACGCTCCAAGTAAAGCACATAAGATGTGACGGAATTAAAATATAGTTTCACTAGAGGTGACCTGATAAGTTTGATGAAGAAGGGGATGCCTTGGGCATCCCCAAGATTAGACGCTTGAGTCTTCTTGAAATATGCAGGGATGAACCACGGGGGCATCCCCAAGCTTAGACTTTTCACTCTTCTTGATCATATCATATCATCCTCCTCTCTTGATTCTTTAAAACTTCCTTCACACCAAACTCAAAGCAATCTCATTAGAGGGTTAGTGCATAATCAAAAATTCACATCTTCAGCAAGGACACAATCATTCCCAACACTTCTGGACATTACCCAAGGCTACTAAAATTTAATGGAGCAAAGAAATCCACTCAAACATAGTAAAAGAGGCAATGCGAAATAAAAGGCAGAATCTGTCAAAAACAGAACGATCCGTAAAGACGATTTTTTCGAGGCACTTAACATGCTCGAGATGGAAAAGCTCGAGTTGAATGAAAGTTGCGTACATATCTGAGGATTACTCATGAATTTTTTCAGGATTTTACGATTTTTCTACGAGAGAGAAAAGCTCAAATTTGTGACAGCTAAAAATCTGTTTCTGCGTAAATCCAAATTTAGTATCAACTTTCTATCAAAGACTTTACTTGGCACAACAATGCAAGAAAATAAAGATACAAAGATATTGCTATAGTAGTAGGCAGTACCTTGACTCAAAAATAAAACAAAAATTGCAGAAATAAAACAATGGGTTGTCTCCCAAGAGCGCTTTTCTTTAAAGCCTTTTAGCTAGGCATGATAATTTTCATGATGCTCTTATAAAGATGAGAGTTGAATATAAGAGAGCATCAAAAAGCAAATACCAAACACACTTAAGTCTAACCCACTTTCTATGCAAATGAATCTTGTAAGAAAACAAATTATTGAAGCATGAAGCTACTATCATAGAAAGACAAAGCAAGTGCAACTTCAAAATTTTCAACAAAAAGAGAGGTGACTTAATATTATTGAGATATATAAAACCATGTCTCCTCTCTCATAATAATTTTCAGTGGTATCATTGATAAACTCAACAATATAGCTATCGCATAAAGCATTCTTATCATGATCCACATGCATAAAAGTATCATTACTCTCCACACAAGCATAGTCAATTTTATTAGTAATAGTGGGAGTAAAACTATCACATCCATCATTATAATCATCATAAATTGAAGGCATAGAGTAATCATAATGAATTTTATCCTCAATAGTAGATGGACTGAAAATATCACAATCACCATAACGAACTTGAATATGATAGACAAGCTGTATATTAGAGAGATGGTTTTGGGTAATCCCTCCATAACTATGACAAGTTTCATGAGGATGAGTCGTAATTATAACCTATGTCATAGTATTCTTTATAATAATTGTAAAAAATTGGAGGCATAGTGTCATCATAAGAAATAGAATAGTTATCTTCCAAAGTGTGTTCATCTCGTAAACATACCATCATTGTTACTAGAAGGAGATGTATCAAACATATAATCATCAGATAGTAAAAGGATTTTCAAACACCTCATCCCCAAGCTTAGAGCTTTCTATATCATCATGGGAAGAAACATGGATAGTACTAATACTATGGCAATTATTAACATCATCATTTTCAGAATTAGTTTCCCAGAGATCTTAAATATAAAAAGAAGTGTGCTTTTCCCAATCATGATCACTAATATAAATAACAGGCATAGGTTCATCATCAAGTTCAGAATCATCGAATTCAGAATTATAAGTATCAATTGTAATAGGAGCAACAAGTTTGGGAGAAGATACTGTTTCCTCTCTCCTTTTACTCCTCTTCTTCTTCTTCTTCTTCTTCTTCTTCGTTCCCTTCTTCTTCTTCTTTTCCTATTTAGGAGGGAGAGGCTTGAAAGGAAGTTTCTCCACATAACCTGGTTTATTATTAGAAACAATAGAAGAAACTTGGGAGGATACCTCTCTTTCATTAATAAGAACAAAAAACATATTAGTCCTGTCATATTTTGGTAAAGTCCCATCCTTTATAACACTTTGTATGTAGGTGTTGGCATGGCAATTATTAACACAATAGAGATAACATCCTGGCAACACACTATTCATATCAAGATCACTCATATCTAACAAAGAATTTTTTCTTGATAACTCTTCACACCCCAAAAATAAAGTAAGTTCATCATGCTGATTAGGAGTGATCATGTTATCACAATATAGACTTGAAGTACTCATTAAATTCTAAATACTATCATCATGACCAGAACATTGAAAATTAAAATGACCCACTTCATAGCAAAGTTCACAAATAAAAGGATGGAGGTCACAAACTTTTTCACCGAGATCTTTTAGAGCCTTGTACCACATTCTAGTTTTTTCATTCCTATGATGGATACAATATTCATCTTCGATTTGATTAATTCCACAAGGTCTATGCATTCCACAAAAATTAACATGCTTATAAGAAATAGTATTTTCAAAAGTTTGGGCATGTTTATTGCAATCATTAACAACAATTTCATTTTCCATGCAAGTGTCTTTGAAAGGTTCATGATACACGTCCCAATTTTCTTTAGGAACATTAATATGAGAATCAAACGTTCTACAACAATCAACAATAATTTGAGAATCAAGACCATAATTATCACTAAGCTTTTGAAAACCAGCTGTTTCAATAAAAGACTTAATGCATTCATATTCATAGTTTATACCTGATTCTTTACCTTTGTCGTTCTCCCAATCTTCAGTATTGCTTTGAATTTTTTCAAGAAGATCCCATCTAGCTTCAACCTTCTTACTTGTGAAAGAACCCTGTGAACATGCATCTACATAATCCTTATAATGACTTGAAAGCCTTGCATAAAAATTAGTAATAATTATTTCCTTAGAAAGCTCATGGTTAGGACATTTGAGTATTAATGTTTTTAGTCTTCCCCAAGCTTGAGCAATGCTTTCTCCATCATGAGGGTAAAAATTATAAATGCGATTCCTATATAGATGCACTTCATGAAGAGGATACAATTTAGAGTAAAAGAGAGATTCAAGCTGTTTCCAATTCGATGGTTGTTCATCCAGCAGCCTATACCATTCCTTTGCTTTGTCCTTAAGTGACAATGGAAATAGTTTCCTCATAACATTTTCTCTTGATAAACCTGCAATCTCAAATAACTCACAAAGTTTCAGTAAGTTTAGACAAGTGAACACTTGGATGGACTGATCCATCCCCTACATACTGATCATTCATAACCCTTTCAACAATTTTCATTGGTATTTTAAAAGGAATACTTTCAACAGGTGGATTTGGAATATCACAAGCATCATTCGAATTACCACATATTGGAGACAAAGCATTATCAAGGCAAAATACTTCATCCAAAGCTGAGGAGCAAAAAATATTATTTTTATATAAACTAGCTTCCCCAAGCTTGGGTTTTTCCATAGCATTAAAAATAATGGTGTCCAAAAAATTTATACTAATAACATTACTACCACTATTATGCAGACAAACTTCCATAGGTTTTTAAATTTTCTCTTCAAAAGCATCATGTCCTAATTCAATATAAATTTCATAAAGATCTCTATTTTTTTTGTTGTTTTCCATTAAGGCTAACTAGTGAAATAAAAACAAGAAACAAAAAGATATAATTGCATAATCTAAAGGAAATAGCTTCGAGCACTCACACACCGGCAACAGTGCTAGGAAATAGCTTAGTAGTCGGAGGATGTGAATACATTTTACCTTACCTCCTCGGCAACGGCGCCAGAAAATAGCTTGATGTCTACGCACGCTTCTATTCCTGTAGACAGTGTTGGGCCTCCAAGAGCAGAGGTTCGTAGAATAGTAGCAAGTTTCCCTTAAGTGAATCACCCAAGGTTTATCGAACTCAGGGAGGTAGAGGTCAAAGATATCCCTCTCAAGCAACCCCGCAATTAAGATACAAGAAGTCTCTTATGTCCCCAACACACCTAATACACTTGTCGGATGTATAGGTGCACTAGTTCGACGAAGAGATAGTGAAATACAAGTAATATGGATGATTATAAGTAGTAATTGCAATCTGAAATAAAAATGGCAGCAAGCGAACATGTAGCAAAACTTGTTGGAAACGGTGTTTCAATGCTTAGAAACAAGGCCTAGGGATCATACTTTCACTAGTGGACACTCTCAACAATGATCACATAATTGAATAAATAAATGCTACTCTCAAACACTCTCTTGTTGGATAACAAACACCATTCATTGTGTAGGGCTGCAAAAGCACACCTCAAGACGGAGTAAACAAGCTCCACAACGTCATAAAGGAATCACACACGATGCACACACTCGTCACCATCACACCGTGGAGAGTGACTCCGGAGTTCATATTAAAGTAACCTCTAGAGTGCATAATAGACAAGAGTAACATCTACATATTCAACTAGATTACAAAGCTCATGATCACATAAAGATCACACCATGGGAGAGAGATGAACCACATAGCTACCGGTAGAGCCCTCAGCCTCGGGGGAGAACTACTCCCTCCTCATCATGGGAGACAGCAACAGCGATGAAGATGGCGATGGAGTCGATGGAGATGGCTCCGGGGGCAATTCGCCGTCACGGTAGGGTGCCGAAACAGAGACTTCTGTCCCCTGAATTAGGGTTTTTGGTGGCGGCGGAGCTACGAAACTCTTCTGGAGAAATCGTCGATCTCCCTAGGGTTTTTAGGGCAGGAGCTTAATATAGGCGAAAGGGCGGAGCGAGGGGGTGCCCGAGGGGCCCACCCCATAGGGCGGCACCGCCCCCTCCTGGCTGCGCCAGTGGATGGGGAGGAGGCCGTGGGCCTCCTCTGGCCTCCCCCTTCTGGCTCCGTGGGTCTTCTGGCGAAATAGAATTTCTGTAATTTTTCTGGATTTTTCCGAGCACTTTGGTTTTTGGGCCTTTTCTGCAAAAAACAGACATAATAAACAGAAACTGGTACTGTGGCATCTTGTTAATAGGTTAGTCCAATAAATGCCATAATATGATATAAAGTGCATATAAAACATGTAGCTATTGGCATAAAACTAGCATGGAACATAAGAAATTATAGATACGTTGGAGACGTATCATGGCTCTGATTGAATTAACGCAATGACGAACAGGAGGAACTTGATCACCATGAGATTGGCATCGCCGAATCCACCAGATGTACCAACACCCCATTGCAACAAGCTCTTGCACCTTGATATTGCTAAAATGTGGAATAGACACCAGAGTTGATTTTAAGATAAATTCCAGTGCTTGAGGTCCTGCTCTCCCACCACTCATAGTTCTATTGATTACATCCGTCACACCTAGACCTTCCCAGATCAGCGCAACACTTTGGCATTTGAGCAACTTATGATTAACATCCTCAGCTTCCAGATTGCATAAAGGATAGAGATCAGAGGTACCAATATGTCTTTCAAATAAAATAGCCTTCAGCGGAATAACTCCATGCATAATTCGCCAGCAATGGATTTTTACTTTTGCAGGGACTGCCAACCTCCATAAAATCTTCCAAGTCGGATTGTCAAGGGAAGTACCCGTAATAAGGGATCGACAAGTAACCCCATCAAATTGGTGCCTCCACTCCACATGATAAGATGACCTAACTGAAAACATACCAGTTTTTGTACCATGCCACGCAATGAAGTCTTCAAACGCGCCAATTGAAAGGATCGTATGCCGCACCTAGAGGGGGGGTGAATAGGTGCTAACCAATTTTTAGTTCTTTTTCAATTTAGGCTTGACACAAAGGTAAATTCTCTAGATATGCGACTAAGTGAATTTACCTATATGACAAGATAAGCAACTAAGCAAGATATAGCTACACAATATAAGAGATAGAATAGGATAGAGGTAACCGAGAGTGGAGCACGCGATGACACGGAGATGATTCCCGTAGTTCCCTTCCTTTGCAAGAAGGTACGTCTACGTTTGGAGGAGTGTGGTTGCTACGAAAGCCAAACCAACAGACCACGAAGGCTTCACTCGGATCTCCTGTGAGCAACGCCACGAAGGCCTAGCCCACTTCCACTAAGGGATTTCCTCGAGGCGGAAACCGGGCCTTTACAAGGTTCTTGGGGCACACATCCACAACTGAATTGGAGGCTCCCAAATCTGTAACAATACAACAATCAACAACAACACATCAACACAAATCAACTAGGGAACCAAATAGGAACTCTAGCATGAGATCCCTCAAACAAATGAGGGGGAAATGAAAAACGCTTCGGTGAGGATGTAGATCGGTGTCTTCTCCTTCGAAGCCCCAAAGATCAAGAGCTTTGGTTGGGGGAGGAAGGAGATCTTGCAAATCTTGTGTTCTTGAGGTGGCTCTAATGGAGGTGAGGCTTGGCAGATTTCTTGTGCAATGATTGAGCAACTTGTCCCTTTGGATAAGAGAGCTATTTATATGATTGGAGCTCTCAGATCTGACCGTTGGGGCGAAATCCACTAACACCGGAAGTTTCGGCCAGGAGGGCCGGAAGTTCCGGCTGGCACCGGAAGTACCGGCCAGGAGGGCCGGAACTTCCGCCCGGAAAAATCTTCGTCAGACGTCCAGTTCAGAAAATGTTTGGGCGGAACTAGGGCGGAACTTCCGGCGACCGGAAGTTCCGGCCAAGTTCCGGCCAAGTTCCGGAATTGTGAGAAAACCTTACTGGACTCTACCGAGCCACAAAACGAGAATTCCGGAACTTGTCCGGAAGTTGGGCGGAAGTTCCGCTGACCGGAACTTCCGGCCGAACCTACCGGAACTTCCGGTCGCGGAAGAGCCACCGCACACGAAGCTGCGCCGAGAGGCTTCGCGAGAACATACCGAGCCGGAAGTTCCGCCTGCTGGGGCCGGAACTTCCGCCAGAAGTGAAAAGACCTTCAGAACAGCCATATCATTTCACCGATCAAATGTATTTCTCAAAAACTTGTACCTGTCTACATCAACACACATGAATATATACTTAGTGTTGACATCAAACACACAAAACCCAAAAGGGCGGGAAATGTTCTTTCAATCTCCCCCTTTTTGGTGTTTGATGACAACACAAGTATTTGCAAGGAATGAAAAAAGTAAACCAACAATGTGCAAGATGTAGAGGAGCTCCCCCTAGATATGAGCATTGGTACATAAGAAGCTCCCCCTATATCTTGCATCCGTCTTCCATGGGTTAGCAATACAACAAGTGATAAGCATATGGGTAATAAGATCATGCACACATAGATAACCATGGAAGACTCACATACGGAGTTTACCATACACATAGATAAGGTTCCAAACACATAGATAGAGTTTACAAGCCAAATAAACTAAGACCATAGTTCGACACCACAAAGATAAATAGAATCACAAGCGATGAAAATCAAAGCCAACACGAGCTTGTGACTCCCCCATGCAAATACCCAACGGAGAGCAACCTAATAAGGTTCTCACTCTCCCCCTTTGGCACCAAGGCACCAAAAAGGAAAAGGAGAAACTACACGTCCCAAGGGTCGGCGTTAGCCCAGCCGGGAGGGAGGTTCGATGAAGCGCCGGGGTAGGAAGGAGTGCGAGGAGGAGACTCGATCTCGAGGCCATCAGGAGGGAGAGGCATGCCGTGCTGAGAGACCCACTCAGCCTCCGGAGTGATGTTCTCCTCGGATCCGGGAGGAGACACGTCCACACTAAGAGCCCTCATGATGCTCTTCTGACAAACCCGAGACTTCTTGGCTTCTGCATGCTGCTGATACCGGCGGTGGTTGACTCGCAGAGGTGAGGCAAAAATCTGTCTCATGCGGCGAGCAAGCTTAGAAGCCCGGCTATGTGGCTTCTCATCCATGGGGGAACATCTTCTATGGGGGAGTTGTGGCGCTTGGTCCTCAGAACCTTCACTTCATGGGATGTGATGTTGAGAGGAATAGAGTGAAGGAGGGAAGTCTCACAAGTCTCAACCCAAGTGTCCTCAATGAGCTTCATAATGTACGGAGCAAACGCGGGAAGCTTCTTCTCCATCACACATGACCACATCTCATGGTAGATGTAGTCCATCACATCAAGCCTCTCACCGGTGCCCTTCTTAGCAAAGGAGTTTGCCATTAGATCCACTTCATAAAGATGTAGCTCATCAAGGTTGCCACCTTTTGGTCCAATGGTTTCCCGGTAAACTCTAAGCATAATGTCCCAAGTAGGGAGAAGATCCGCACTCTTGCCCGGAATACCCCAACCTTTGATGTAGAGGTGCTCCAAGACTTCCCTTGTTTGAGCAAATGAACTATCATGGCACCTCCAACCATTTGCATCTACGCCCGGGTAGCGAGGATATCCAAGGGCACTTCCAAACTTTGCCAAGTTAGACTCAAGTAGCCTTTCATGAGACATCCACCGGAATGTTCTAGCTTCATCCGATTCAAAATGGACGGTGGCATAGAATTGTTGAATCATCCCGACATCATAATCCTTGTTGAGCTCCATAATGGGATAGAGCCCAAACTCACCACACATAGCATAGGCTTCTGCAAAGTACCTAGAAGCGGCCATCTTCCCGGTGTCAATGGCATGTTGCGGGGCTACCCCCTTCTTAAAAGGCACATACACCTCATAGAAAATCTCCTCTTGAGTCTTGTTGTGGAACCTCTTATCCGCAACCCTATTGTTCCGAGGGGTGAGGTAAGGGTTCATGTCACGGAGCTCCTTGTACTCAAGATATTGCATGTTCTTCACGGATACATGGATATTCTTGCCTCTCACTGCGGGTGTCTTTTGCCTTTGAGCGGATTGCTGACGAGCGGTGAGCTTGGATGGTCTAGTTTGCTCAAGTTCTTCCTCAATATCATCCACATGACCCTTGCCTCTCTTCTTGGAACTACCTGGAATGGAATCAATAGGATAGGAATGAAAAATGAGTGCACACAAGCAAGGAGGCCAAAACCAGAGCCTGCATAGGATATCGAGTAACAGCAGTAAAACTTGCCAGGCCGGAAGTTCCGGCGTGTGGAGCCGGAACTTCCGGCTGTTCGAACACAGCGGCAGTTTCTCACCAGATCTGAGGCAATGGCTTGGTGAACCGCATTACAACAACATCCTATGCAAGATCTAGTAAAGGAAAGGCATCTAGAGATGTTCTACCATAGCTTTGCCTAGAGTATGCCCTATAGTTCATCTAGTGAGGTCTACCCACACATAGAGAGGGAGAGGGCACAAACCGGGGGGAGCCATGGAGGAGGAGAGGGAGGGGATGCCAATCCACGGAGCCAATCCGGTGGAGGTCGCCGGAGGAGGGAGATCCGGCCGGAGGGAGGAGCAGCCACCACAGGGAGAGAGAGGGCTTGAACAGATCTTGGATGGGGGGAAGTGAGGGGGCAGGAACTGCCTCCCCGTTCCCGACAAGATAAGTAGTGTTTTCGTAAGGGCGGAAGTTCCGCTCGTTGGAGCCGGAACTTCCGGTCCCCCAGAAACCACACCAACTGATCAGCAACAATGGGCAGGAGCTGGCAGAAGATTCTAGCCGGAAGTACCGGTCAGAACGGCCAGAACTTCCGGTGAAACGGAAAAAGCTGTGCCAGGAACATGTTTTGACAGGAAAGTGGTGCACTCGGAGGGGGAAGAGGATATGGCTTAGATGATACAGGCTTAGGACAGATGCGCCAAACTGTGAGATGGTACATGATCACTCATTTTTGCAAATAATGCAAATGAAGGCCAAAAGTGAGTGATTTCCCATAAACAAGGAGATGTCAATATAAACCAATGAAGATCCAAATTACTCCAACTCTTCTTAAAGAAGAGTGTGGTGGCCTAGGCCACCATATATGAGTGTTATGGTATGGCACCGCGAAGATATATATCTTGGGTCCAAACCAATACTCATCATTGAAGCTCACATATCAACATATGATATAACGAGAATGATATCTTTAATGTTGGCATTATGGGGGGAGGGATAGCTCAATAATTTAAACCGCACTCCCCCTATTTCCATGCCCACATCTAAACCAAATAAAGTTTTGAGACAAAAGGTGTGTTTGCAAGATGGTTGATACGTCTCCGACGTATCGATAATTTCTTATGTTCCATGCCACATTATTGATGATATCTACATGTTTTATACACACTTTATGTCGTATTTATGCATTTTCCGGCACTAACCTATTAACAAGATGCCGAAGAGCCAGTTGATGTTTTCTGCTGTTTTTGGTTTTAGAAATCCTAGTAAGGAAATATTCTCGGAATTGGACGAAATCAACGCCCAGGGGCCTATTTTTGCACGAAGCTTCCCGGAAGACCGAGGGGAAAGGAAGTGGGGCCACGAGGCGCCGCCACAACAGGGCGGCGCGGCCTAGGTCTTGGCCGCGCGGCCCTGGTGTGTGGGGCCCTCGTGTGGCCCCCCGCGTTGCCCTTCCGCCTACTTAAAGGCTGTCGTCGTGGTGAACGAGCAGATGCCATAGGATGGCTTAAGTTGGGGCCGAATGGACGTATGAGGATTCGGGGGAGGGTTTGCGATTAGATGGGAAGAACTTCCGGATGCTTTCCTCAAGAACACAACCAAAGGCCGATATGCAAGAAGAGAGACAAGAGGAAGAACTCTTTACTAGATCGCTAGCTTCATTGATCTCAACATGGTTACAAGTTTCTCGGTACACCGATCTCTCTATGGTCTCGCGCTGTAGGAGGCGATACCCCCTCTCCTTATATAGGGAAGAGGGTGGCTTACACCGGAAGAAACCCTAATGGCATCTTTGACTAGACAAACTACTTTACAAAGCTACTTTAATCATAGATGACACCGGAGTCCTCTTTAATCAGGGGCGCTGACGTCCTCCGGCTTCTTTGACCGTCACCCTTCTCTTTATCGTCAGCCCTTCGTCTAAAGTTACTTTGCTTAGCTCATCTTTGTCTTCTAGCTCTGGAGAGAATCTTTGACCAGTCCTGCCGACAGGCGCTCCTTTCCGGTATCTTCTTTACCGGATTCCGGTATACCCCTCTTGGGGATACCGGCTTAGCTCCACCTAGCTAAACTCTTATCCTTAGGTTCCGGTACGAACATTAAACCGGTATCTTGATGGCACAAGCCATCCGGTTTGGCATGCCTTTGGCATACCGGGGGTCATCCCCCCAACATTAGTCCCCGAAGCTGGTATAGCCTGGAGGATTCTATCCTACAGGCCATGCCAGGTTCTCATTTCCTTTGGATACCGGTTTAATTACTCATGTCTTGAGCTTAGTTCCGGCACCTTTACCCTTGTTCTTTTTCTTCTCTTTGCAAAGCTCGTTCCGGCATCTCTATTTTCCGGTATCATGTGTCTTTACTGCTTCCTCGGCGAGGTCGAGAATATTTCGGGCCCCGCGCCTGACAGAGACATGCGCACTGTGACTGTTGCGCCAGTGTCAGGGGTCACTTCCCTTCGACTCCCGCGCGCTCATTTAATGCATCGCAACTGATCCCACTACCTCTTCGGGATCCCGTGTGCGCCCCCGTGTGGCTTCGCATTTCCTCACGTGTATTCCCTCGCCACGTGGCGGCCCAAGGTGCGAACCGTCGTGGGCCGCGAGGCGAACCGCCGCGGCCCAGCGGTTTCCTGCCCACCTTCTCTCTCCTTTATAAACAGAACCGCCCCTTCTTCTTCGTCTTCTTCGCATTCTCCTCCTTCGCGCACAGAGCTTCACGCCTTTGCGCCCTCGCCGCTCTCCGTCCGCCGTCGCTCCTTCAAGCTCCGGCGCCCGGCGAACTCACGCCGTGCCTCCGCCGGACCTCGCTGTGTGGAGATCTTCGGCCGCAACCTCATTGCTTCCGCCGCATTCGTGCTTCTTCGCAAGCTTCCCTGCCTCGCCGTCGACGGTGCTCTCCGGCGGCCGCAGGTCCGCTCCGACGCCAGCAAACACTTCCTTCAGCGACTCCGCCGCCTAAGGTTGGTACCAATTTCGCTCCACTCGTCCTCTGTCTGCTTT
Source organism: Lolium rigidum (assembly GCF_022539505.1). Classification (NCBI taxonomy): domain Eukaryota; kingdom Viridiplantae; phylum Streptophyta; class Magnoliopsida; order Poales; family Poaceae; genus Lolium; species Lolium rigidum. Next base: position 333,187,895 of record NC_061514.1, on the reverse strand, counting down.
CCAGATCTTGGGTCCTTAGTGTTCTTATTTCCTCTTTTTCTTTGGTTTTCTTCTTACTCGTAGATCTTCACGCGGGGTCCAAGTCTGGGATTCTTGTTTTTTCGCCTCTACTCGCGATGTCTGACGAGGGATCCTCCTCTGCATCTTCTTCTTCCCCTTCTCTTAAGCGCCGTAGATCATCTCCCGGTGAATCCACGGCTTCAGATCCGATGGAGACCGATTCCGGCAATCAGCAGGAATCCGGTAGCCATCAAGAGTCCGGTGGCCACTTAGAATCCGGTAGCTTTAGCCAAGCTTCCGGTAGCGCAACCTCTAGCAGCTCCAGCCAATCTTCCGGCGAGGAGCCTTCCCCAATCACCCGCGGTGCCTGGATGGGTTCCAGTGTTACCGAATTCGAAATCGATTGGTTATACCGGTCTCGACGGATTCCGGAAGGAGTTTCTTGCCGGATTCCGGACGGCGAAATCGAGCCGGATCCTGAAGATGACGAATATGTTGTCTTTCTCGCTCACTTTGAGCGCGGCTTCGGCCTTCCTGCCTCCCCTTTTTTCCGGGAGTTTCTAGATTTTTACAAACTCCAACCTCACCACCTTCCTCGCAACGCCATTTTCTACCTGTCTTGCTACGCCACCTTCATGGAGGCTTATATTGGCATTCGTCCCACTCGTGAGACGTTTGCCCGCTTCTTTGCTCTTCGGATTAATTCCGTTCAGGGCAAGGATATTCCTAAACCCAAGCCCCCCGTTCAGTGCGGGTCTTGCATTATCGGCTCCCGTCAAGGGAGCCCCTTTTTTAAGTTTTCCGGCCTCGAATCTTGCCGGTTGTGGCAAGGGACTTTCTTCTACGTGAAGAACACCGGCCGCGCCGATCTCATCGATCTTCCTCCCTACGAAGCGGGGCCTCCCAGCAGGACCAGCTGGGGCTACAACCCGAAGTCTGATCATGCTGAAACCAGCCGGGTGGTACGCTTCTTGGCTTCTTTGAGGAAGGAGACCAAGATCTGCTCGGATGACATCATCCGCACTTTTATTTCGCGCCGGGTGCTTCCTCTAAAGCGCCGCGCACATAGAATGAGCGAGATGTATGGCCCAGGAGATCCTACCAAGATCACAGGCCGTCCTCTTAGCAAAAGGGATGTCGTTCGCAAGGCCAAGCAGATTTGCCAAACTGCTATGCCATCTGATTGGGAATGGGGCCTTCTTCCCTCGACGACCGATAATCCTCCGACCCAAGAAGTAAGGGATTATGCGACTGGGGTTGTTTTTGGCCGGTAGCTTTCTGCTCTTGCTAATCTTATTTTCTTCTTGTTTCAGGCCAAGGACCGCTTCCCCCTCATCGAAGCAGAGCGGCGTGGACCTTGCCAGCCTCGCGCCCTCGACTCCTTTGACCCGGATCCTTACGTTTTCTGGAAGGACCTGAAAATGGGCAAGACTCCGGCAGCGCGCCTTGGCCGGTCTCCGCCGAAGCCAACCGGGTCCGCTGACGACTTGACCACGCTCGAGGTATTTTCTTTTCCGGTTTCCTTTACCTTCCGTTATCGTTTTCCTGTGAATTGCTTCTTAGCCAAACTTAACTCATAGATCCACGAGCGCGTGCCGCCCTGCGCGCCGAGGCCGGCTCCGAGTTTGTGGACAAGCTCATGGCCCAGGGCCAAAAGAACAAGCAGCCGGCACCTGATGCCGGTACCAGCCAGGCCCGCCCCTCCAAGCGCTTCCGGACTGAGCCCGTGGGGGAGAAGCAGGTGGGCATGCGTCGCTACGGGCGCAAGGCGATGCCAACCTCTTCCGGGTAAGTTACTCACTTTCCGGCTTGTCTCTTTTTTCCAAGTTCTTTCTCCGGTTGCTTTTTGCCAATTGTGTTTCTTTCTTTTTCTCAGTCCTGCGCTCAAGCTTGGCCCAAGGCCATCGGGCTCTGAAGATTCCGTAAGGACTTCAACCCCTCCTCCTCGCTCAAGCCCGGCACCACCTGGTGCCGGCAACATCTCTGCCTCCCTTTCGGGGGGCACAACAAATTCGGGGCGTGCGGCCCCTTCATCGCCAGATCACCGCACGGAGGAGGATCCTTCCTTCCCTCCAGAGACCCAAGACACCGGCGCCAGCAACATCGGCGCCGGAGAAGAAAAGCTTCCGGGCGGGCGGAGCCTCCAGCTCCTCCCGTCCTTGAAAAAACAACAACTTCCGTGCCGGAATCTTCCGCGCCGGAAGGCTCCAAACCGGGTGATGCGCCCGGCGCTCCTCCGTCTCCACGCTCCCTCCCGATACCGCCGCCGGGTGCTCCTCGCGCCAAGCCCCTCGGGGCCGCTCTGCGCCGCCGCCCAAGACCTCCAAGCTCATCAAGGGGAAGGCGACGGCCTCCGGCGCCTCTTCCGGCGGCCGGCAGCCCTTGGTGCTGCACGTCGGCAAGGCCGCCAAAGACGCCGCCACGAAGGCCACCGGCCTCCTTGGCCGCATCACAGAGTTCAAGCGCCAAGGCCGCGACCTGGGGCACCTTCTGCCCTATGCCCAAAAGTGGAACGCCGCGGACATGACTCCGGCGACCCGCGGCCTGGGCAAGGACGAGGCTGCCGGCTCCCGACCCTGTCGGGGACCGGTCTTCCGAGGAGCACTTTATGCGGCTTCGCAGCGCCGTTAAAGAGCTCGACGAGCGCGTGGTACGACTCCACGAACAATCTGATGGTATGTTTTGCTAACTTGTCTCAATCTTTACCGGTTTCTTCGTTTCCGGTTTCGTTTTATCTTTTCTTTGGTTTCATGCCGGTTTCTCTCTTGTCTATCTTCCCAGTCCCCGAGTTTTGTGGTGAGAGCGCAGCTCTTAGTGCAAAACTTAACTTAAAAATTTAGCGTGAAACCGGCAGTGCCAGTCCCCGAGTTTCGGGTTAAATACCTTCTTCTTAGCACACAATTTACCTTAGAAGCGCGCAAAACCGGCACTGCCAGTCCCCGAGTTTCGGGTTAAGAACTTTGTTCTTAGCGCAAAACTTAGCTTAAAACGCGCAAAACCGGCACTGCCAGTCCCCGAGTTTCGGGTTAAGAACCTTGTTCTTAGCGCAAAACTTTACTAACCTTGTTTTCTTGAACAGCTCACGGCTGACGCTCGGAAGGCTCTCTTCGAGGAGCTTCTATGGGAGCATCGGGAGCTCGCTGAGGCACACGACAAGTGCCAAGGTAAATTTTTGTTTTGCCGGCATCTTCCTTACCGGAAACCTTTCCCTCCTAACATTCGCAATCTCTGCTTAACAGTGGTCCCGGAAGCTTCCATCGATGCTCTCAAGGAGCAGCTGGCCACCGCCCAACGTACGATTCTCTCCTTTTTCCTTTAAACGTGGTTTCTTTTCCATTTTTACTAGTATAACCTTGTTAACACTTTCTTTTCCGGTTACAGGGGAGAAAGACCAGCTCATCCGGCAGCACAAGGAGGAGCTGGACGCCCTCAAGACCAGCCACCGGGAGCTCAAGACCCAGCTCATCCAACTGGGGCTTGACCATGCCAAGGCCTTCGAAGTCGCTGCAGCTGACGCAGCGGCCAAGATGGAGGAGGCACTGGAGGACGCCAGCAACGCCAACGTGGTGCTGCTGGCTGAGCTGGAGGAGGCGGCCAAGTCCCGTAAGGCTGCCGAGGAGAAGGCCGCGCGGCTGGAGGAGGAGCATAAGGAATGCGATCAGTTGATCCTGCAGACCGACGCCCTCGCCCATCGTAAGTTCTTTTATTTTACACTTTGACTACTGCATATAAGCCTTTTTTCCTCCGACCCCATTTTCTTCCCGTTATCTTTCCTTCCGGTCTCTTTTCTTTCGGACTCCTTTCTTTCCGGACTCTTTTCTTTCCGGTCTCTTTTCTTTCCGGTCTCTTTTCCTTGACCTTTTTCTTTCTTTACACAGGCCTCTTTCCGGACTCCCAGGGGTACGCTGTCAAGAAGGTGGACGCGCGCCGCAAGGACCAAGGCCGAGCGGATCTTACCGTGCCATGGACGCCCAACGACCATCTGGTCGCGCTTAACGCGCGGGTGTCCCACATGCGCGCCATAGACCGCAATTTATCGGACATCCCTGATGTAGCTACCCAGCTCTTCAGGACCTTATGGCCTGGCGAAGAGGTGCCGGACACCTTCTCTCTCATCAGCGATCGTCTTAAGGGTGGCGGCGGGGAGGATCCGCGAGTGGCGGTGCTCTGCTGCCCGCGGCGGCGCGGACTCCGCCCTCCGCGTTGCTCGCTCCCGGTACCGGAGCTCGATCCGGACGCCCTCACCGGCGTGCGCGAAGATGCGAAACCGATCTGGACCCGATCCTCTCCGCTAAGCGGCGGGATCGCGCGTACCGCATTGCGGAGTATGCCGATATGCGCACCTTCATCCCTCCCCCTCCGGCGTCAAGGACTATCTCGACGCGGAGGAGGATGAAGCCGAAGAGGAGCTCTTGGACGACGCTGATGCCGGCGATGCTCCTCCGGAAGCCCCCGCTGCCTGATGACCTTCATCACATGTTTGCCTGTGACTTATCTGTTGGCCCTGCTTGTCTTAAAAACAATGTCTGTTAAATTCTGCCCCGGAATGCCGGGGTCTATGATGTAAAACTTTAAACTTGCTTTTGGTTGTGGTACAACATTTTCTGCCGGTAAGTTATACCGGTAGTTAATTATCTTAAGTTTGCTTTAGCACATTTGCTTTTGGTTTTGCTTTTATCTTGCACTGCAAAGATTTCCCAATTGTTTCCGCATCCAATTTGATGCATACTTGGTTCTTTTGCCTTGGCTCTGCCTGCCTTCTCTGGGCGTTCTTTGGCGTATGAGCACAAGGTTCTTTCACCAAACAGGCATCTTTTTGAACTTAGAAATAACTTTGAAATTTTGCAAAAAACCGGTATAACCGGGGTTAGTTAAATTTTCCGGATTGTTCTTTCCTGCTCTCCCTTCTCGCAGTTCATGTGCTTATCCCCTACCGGTTTATCTTGCTTGCCATGAAGCCGGTTTGCGGACAGCAGCAGAGTCGAAGACTCCGGTAGGGTTTAGCACACTACTAAACCGGAAAGAAAAAACGTTCAATAAGCAACCGGTAAACTGAAAAAATAGACAAGTTACATGCAATCTTATCGGGGTAGTCCCCGAGACTCACTCAATGTTCCAGCATCTTTTATTCATAGCATATAAGGTACAAAAAAGGAACTTCTTACACCACCACTTCAAGAGTAGAAAGGACGCAATGAGAGCTATGTTCCATGGACGCTTGCTCTCCTCTCCGGACTTGTCCGCCTTTCCTTCTTTCCACTCCTGTGCGTCAATTAGGTAGTATGCATCATTGTGAAGCACCTTGCTCACAATGAAGGGACCTTCCCAAGGTGGCAAGAGCTTATGCCGGCCTTCAGTGCGCTGCACTAGGCGAAGCACAAGATCTCCTTCCCGGAAAACTCTTGGATTGACCTTCCGGTCATGATAGCGTCTGAGGTTTTGCTGGTAAATGGCTGTTCTTGCCAAAGCTAGCTCTCTTGCTTCTTCTAGCAAGTCCACATCATTTTCTCTGGCCTCTTTGACCTCTTGCTCAGTATAGAGCTGCACTCTTGGTGAATCATGGATGATGTCGGTTGGTATGACCGCTTCTGCTCCATAAACCATGAAGAACGGAGTGTATCCGGTGGAACGGTTTGGGGTTGTTCTTATACTCCACAGCACTGATGGTATCTCATCAAGCCAACACCCCGGTGCTTTTTCCACTGCGTCAATGAGTCTGGGTTTGATACCGGAGAGTACCAAAGCATTCATTCTTTCCACTTGGCCATTGCCTTGTGGGTGTGCCACCGAGCACAAATCCAACCGGATATTCTTATCCTCACAGAACCTTTTGAACTCACCTTGAGCAAAGTTGGTTCCATTGTCAGTGATGATGCTTGTGCGGGTATCCATACCGCAAGATGACATCTTTCAAGAATTTCACAGCTGTATGCCCATCACACTTTGCGATAGGTTTTACCTCTAGCCATTTGGTGAACTTATCCACCATGACCAAGATGTGAGTCATGCTGCTCCTTGCAGTCTTGAATGGGCCAACCATGTCAAGGCACCAAACAGCAAACGGCCATGTTAGCGGTATTGTCTTTAAACCGGATGCTGGGGTATGATTTTGCTTGGCGTACCTCTGGCACCCGTTGCATTTTCTTACCAAATCCTCAGCGTTCTCCAAAGCAGTGGGCCAATAGAACCCATGCCGGAATACCTTTGCTACCAGCGCCCTTGATGAGGCATGATGCCCACATTCTCCTTGGTGAATTTCCTCAAGCATTTCTTTCCCTTCTTCCGGTTCCACACATCTTTGAAGGACACCGGTAACGCTTCTCTTGTACACTTCACCATTGATGAATGTGTAAGCTTTGGACCTTCTTTGTATCCTCCTTGACTCATTTTCATCCGCCGGCAAGGTGCCGTTGATTAGGAATTCCTTAATAGGTTTAGCCCATGACGGTATCTCTCGAACTAGAAACACCGGTGCATCTATCTCCATGCTATCCACCAGCATCATTTCTTCCGATACGGGTGCGGCAGTCCCCGAGCTTACCGGAACAGTCCCTGAGCTTGCCGGAGCAGTCCCCGGGTTTGCCGGAGCGGTCCCCGGGTTCCCTTCATCGATATCCATGGGCACCACGTGTGACTCCGGTACAAAAATTGATTCCGACTCTGGACTTGGCTTGATTGATGGTACTCTCAGGTGTGCCAAAGCTATTCCGGGAGGAATTTCTTGTCGGGATGAGCCTATCTTAGACAAAGCATCCGCAGCTTCATTTTCTGCACGCGGTACATGGTGAAACTCACAACCTTCGAAGAATCCGGCAATCTTTTGCACGTGAAACCGGTACGAGGCCATGTTGGCATCTTTTGCATCCCAATCTCCGGAACACTGCTGTACCACAAGATCTGAATCTCCATAGCAAATGATCCGGTGCGCACCGATTTCTTTCGCGACCTTAAGCCCATGGACCAAAGCTTCATATTCAGCGACATTGTTCGATGCCCTGAAATGTACTTGCAAAACATACCGGAGGTGGTCTCCTTTTGGTGAAGTAAGCACCACACCGGCACCTAGACCCTCCTTGAGCTTGGATCCATCAAAGTGCATTTTCCAGTACTCTATCTTCTGATCCGGCGGTTTGTATTGCATCTCCGCCCAATCAACCAGGAAATCAGCCAAAGCCTGTGACTTTATGGCATCTCTTCTTTCATACACCGGCACGTATGGTGATATCTGGATCGCCCATTTTGCAATCCGGCCGCTGGCGTCTTTGTTGCACATGATGTCAGAGATGGGAGCTTCACTCACCACTTTCATAGGATGTTCCTCGAAGTAGTGCTTGAGCTTTGTGGCGGCCATAAACACGCCATAGGTCATTTTACGGAAGTGCGGGTAGTTTTGCTTTGAGAGGGAGAGCACCTCGCTCAGGTAGTATACCGGCCTCTGGACGGTTTTTCCTTCCTCTTCTCTTTCTACTACCACAACAACACTCACGACCCGGTTGGTTGCTGCTATGTACAACAACATCGGTTCTCTTTCCAACGGCGAAGCCAATATTGGCGCGGTAGCTAACATCGTTTTCAGCTCCTTGAATGCTGCGTCTGCCTGAGGGGTCCAGACGAATTTATCGGATTTTCTCATTAAGGCATACAACGGCAAGGCCTTTTCTCCCAACCTGCTTATGAACCGGCTTAGCGATGCTAAGCTTCCGGTAAACTTTTGTATGTCCTTCAGATCCTGTGGTATTGTCATTCTCTCGATTGCCCTAATCTTAATCGGATTGACCTCAATGCCTCGGCTTGAGACGAGGAAACCCAGCAGCTTGCCGGCGGGAACACCGAAGGTACATTTTGCCGGATTGAGTTTCATCCGGAACCTTCTTAGGTTATCAAACGTTTGCCGGAGATCATCGATCAGGGTATCTTTTACCTTAGTTTTTATCACGATGTCATCCACATACACCTGCACATTCTTTCCGATTTGATCAAACAAGCATTTTTGCATACAGCGCTGGTACGTTGCACCAGCGTTGCGCAAACCAAAAGGCATAGTGATATAACAGTAAGCCCCGTGCGGGGTAATGAATGCAGTTTTTATTTGATCTTCCTTTTTCAAGGGAATCTGGTGGAAACCGGAATAGGCATCCAGGAAAGATAACAACTCACACCCAGCGGTTGAATCAATCACTTGATCGATCCGTGGTAAAGGAAAAGGGTCTCTTGGGCAAGCTTTGTTCAGGTTAGTGTAGTCGATGCACATGCGCCACACCTTCGGAGCTTTTGCCTCCAGGTTCTCATCTTTCTTCTTTTCGACCATCACCGGGTTGGCCAGCCACTCTGTGTGCGTGACCTCCACAATGAATTTGGCAACAAGCAGTTTGGTTACCTCCTCTCCTATGATCTTTCTTCTATCTTCAGCGAACCGGCGCAAGGGTTGTCGCACCGGCTTGGCATCTTTTCGAACGTTCAAGGAGTGCTCAGCCAGCTCCCTCGGAACACCTACCAAATCTTCAGTTGACCGTGCAAAGATATTCCGATTCTCACGGAGGAAGCCGACGAGCGCGCTTTCCTATGCTTGATCGAGGCCGGCACCGATACGAACGGTGCGCTGCAGGTAGCCGGATCCAGCACAATGTCCTTTGTTTCCTTTGACGGTTTGAACGCCGGAGCGCTCAGACTTGCACTCATTGCCGCTAAGCTCAGCTCGTGAGGACCGAGCCAGCGCAACAGCTGTTTGCATCCTTTTCTTTTCCTCTGCGATCACCAACGATTCCGCTAGGTTTGATCCAGCAGACGGCTGATTCCCGGGGAGATCTTGTAGTTTCCCACCACGAGTCCAGAGGTCCACGAGGTGCCGGCATCTTCATCTTGAGATACGCCGTGTGGGTCGAGGCCATGAAGGCCGCCAGTGCCGGTCTCCCCAACAAAGCATGGTACGGACTATCTAAGTCCACCACCTCAAACTCCAGGTTCTCAACCCGGCAATTGTCACGTCCTCCAAACGACACGTCCACCCGGACTTTTCCAACCGGTGCGCAGGACAAACCCGGAACGATCCCGTGGAACGTTGTGCGCGTTGGTTGAAGCATGTTTCCTGTTATGCCCAGCGTATGCATGGTGTGCTTGTACATGATGTTGATGCTGCTGCCATTGTCTATCAGCACCTTGCTGAACTTCACTCGAGTTTGTGGCCCTTTCATGATTGGGTCCACAACAAGAGCATATCCGCCCGGATTCGGCATGATCTTGGGGTGATCCTTGATCGACCAAGCAATTTCCTGGTTGGACCACTGCATGTATTTGGGCACTGCCGGCATCACAGCATTTACTTCCATGGAGCGGCGATGCATACTTTGCCTGTCTGTCGGCTCAGTAACAAAAACAACACAGCACAAATGCGGATCTTCGTAAACATTCCGGCCTAGAGGTGGCGGTGGAGGTAGCTGGTTATCATCTTGCTCCACCCGGTTAACCTGCTGGTACTGCTGCCGGTTTGGCTGCACCGGTAAAGCGTTTGGCCCGGTAAGCGGTGGTGGTGGCGGTAGCTGTTGCTGCCGCGGCATGTCCGGAGGTGGCATCATTGCATTGCCTCCTCGCCCTTGGGCATCTTTTACCGCCCCCTTTCCATCAAGTACTTGGTCCGGGTACAATCCTTCGTCAGATGGTTTGACGGGTGTGCCGGATTCGGTGTGTGCCACCGGCACGGTTGGTCCATGGCAGCTTCCATGGTGTATTTTGCGGGTTCTTGCCAGTTTCTTTTCTGGACCCAGGGTTTCTTTTCCACCCACTGTTTCTTTGGACCCGCCCATGGCTGCGATCCGGTTCTTTGCCTCTGGCTGCCGCTGGCATCAGAGTTTTCCTGCACAGCAGCAACTTGCTGCGAGCCATACCTTCGATCCGGGAAATCTTCCCTCCTCTTGTTGTTCCGGCTGTCCCGGTGTTGCTCTTGGCGTAGCTGTTCCGGTTCAGGTTGCATCTGCCGGCTGCGTTGGGTCTCCCAACGCATAGTTATCCGCCACACGTATCATCTCTCGCCAACGTTGTCGGCATGTTCCGCTGCAGCTTTTGCCACAACGGCGAACCTCTTTTGCACCCATCGCTAAACCAAGCAATGGCTTGTGCCTCGATTACTCCTTCACAAGAGTTCCTTGTGGTGTTCCACCGGGCCAGATAATCCCGGTCTGTTTCGTTCGGGCGTTGCACACACAGGGCAAGTTGCTGCGGCCTGTTTGGCCTTTGATAGGTGCTGCTGAAATTGCTCACAAAAGCCTCCTCAAAATCCAGCCAGCCATTTATGCTTCCTGCCGGCAAGTTGTTCAGCCAGATTCTTGCCGGTCCAACCAGAAACGATGGTATGATCCTCACGGCCCAACGCCGGTTTCCTCCTCCTGCTACGGTTCCTCCACCGCCTGCGACGTATACCGCGGTCACGTAATCCGCGAGCCAATCCTCCGACTTCGTGGTGCCATCGTATGTTTTTGTGTCACGGGGCAACGTGAAGTTGCGAACTGGTGGTTTTTCTCTCATGATTCTTGGGCCAAAGCACTTTGGACCTGGAGGACCTTCCTCCTCGATCATTTCTGACAAGTACACTCTGTCCAGACGGTGCCTCGCATCCCGTTCCGGTAAGTATCTCTCTCCCAAGCGTTCCCCCAACGGGTTCCGGTATGCTGCCGGTCTGTTAGAATCGGCTTCATCGTAACGTTCTGGTGCCGCGGCCCTTGCCTGCCGGTACCTTGGTGGAGGCATCTCCTCCTCATCATCATCATACGCTGCCCTTGCAGCCGGATAGTTTTGCCCGGTTTCATGTCTACCGGCATGATTGTTTCCGGCATAGCCTTCCTTGGCGTAGCCTCGTTCTGCCCCTTGGCTCTTTCTACCGGCATCGTGTTGCCCGGCTTTTTGTTTACCGGCAAGGACCGGATCATACACAGTCATCTGCCGTGCGTTTACTTCTTTTTCTTTTCTTCTGTCCGGATGGGGGGACGAGGCCTGCCCATGGGACTTGCTTCCGGCATTCTTTGTTGAACGCGCGGATTTCGAGGCTATAGCCTTGTTCAGCTTAGCCAGCTGCTCGGCGTTCGCTGCTCTACGGTATCTAGCAGCTCTCGACACGCTCTTGTTGCTTTGCCGAGCCTCTCCGGTAAGCGAGTCACACGGATCTACGGCAGCCTTAGCAGCTTTTATGGTTTTATCCGGACTGCTGTACTTAGGTTTCTCTACAATGCTAACTGATGCAGAGGTACTTTTTCCGGTAAGAACTTCCTTACGCAAATCCCGATCTAGATTGCGAGCCTTAAGCCGGTTTTCCGGTATCCTAGCAGCATGAGCGCTAACAGAAGCAAAGCCATGGGCAGCGTTATACTCACGTACGGTTAGGTTCAGCTCGCGCTGCGCCTTGACGACGTCCTTGCCGCTCTCGAGTATCCTCAGGCGCTGCGCCTCCGGCTCCGCCTCGAGCCGCTGCCGGGTCGATGTTACGCGCGATGGGGGTTGCCGGCGCGTTCATCGCCGTTTGGAGAGGCGTTGCCGGTGGCGCGGAAGATGCTCCCACTGCGCTGCGTCGCGCTCCGGCGGTGGCTTAGCCGCACGGGTCGAAACCGCGCGACCAGCACCCTCGGCCGCAACCTCCTTTCCTGCACCAGCCACACCGGTCATCATTACCTCGACGGCTGCCGGGGCGCGACCAGCACGGAGCCATCTTGGCGGGTCCGGTGCCACCGGCACCGGCGAGAGGCGCTGGCGCACGGGGACGGTGCCGAAGTAGATGCGGTGGCTGCCGAACTCGATGATGCGGCCGTTCTTGGGGAAGATGCCGCCGTTGGCGAAGCAGCCCGCGTTGTCGTTGATGAAATCGATGGAGTAGAAGCTCGCACAAGCGCGGACACCGTCCGCTCGCCGGCGAACTCGAGGAGGCCCGCCCGAATGTGTATTCCAGCATGCGCCACTTCATGCCCCACGGTGGGCGCCAACTGTCATCGTGGTGAACGAGCCGATGCCATAGGATGGCTTAAGTTGGGGCCGAATGGACGTATGAGGATTCGGGGGAGGGTTTGCGATTAGATGGGAAGAACTTCCGGATGCTTTCCTCAAGAACACAACCAAAGGCCGATATGCAAGAAGAGAGACAAGAGGAAGAACTCTTTACTAGATCGCTAGCTTCATTGATCTCAACATGGTTACAAGTTTCTCGGTACACCGATCTCTCTATGGTCTCGCGCTCGTAGGAGGCGATACCCCTCTCCTTATATAGGGGAGAGGGTGGCTTACACTGGAAGAAACCCTAATGGCATCTTTGACTAGACAAACTACTTTACAAAGCTACTTTAATCATAGATGACACCGGAGTCCTCTTTAATCGGGGCGCCGACGTCCTCCGGCTTCTTTGACCGTCACCCTTCTCTTTATCGTCGGCCCTTCGTCTAAAGTTACTTTGCTTAGCTCATCTTTGTCTTCTAGCTCCGGAGAGAATCTTTGACCAGTCCCGCCGACGAGCGCTCCTTTCCGGTATCTTCTTTACCGGATTCCGGTATACCCCTCTTGGGGATACCGGCTTAGCTCCACCTAGCTAAACTCTTATCCTTAGGTTCCGGTACGAACATTAAACCGGTATCTTGATGGCACAAGCCATCCGGTTTGGCATGCCTTTGGCATACCGGGGGTCATCCCCCCAACAAAAGCCTTCGTCGCGAAAACCCCCAGTACCGAGAGCCACGATACGGAGAACCTTCCAGAGACGCCGCCGCCGCCAATCCCATCTCGGGGGATTCAGGAGATCGCCTCCGGCACCCTGCCGGAGAGGGGAATCATCTCCCGGAGGACTCTTCACCGCCATGGTCGCCTCCGGAGTGATGAGTGAGTAGTTCACCCCTGGACTATGGGTCCATAGCAGTAGCTAGATGGTTGTCTTCTCCTCATGTGCTTCATTGTTGGATCTTGTGAGCTGCCGAACATGATCAAGATCATCTATCTGTAATGCTATATGTTGTGTTTGTCGGGATCCGATGGATAGAGAATACTATGTTATGTTGATTATCAATCTATTACCTATGTGTTGTTTATGATCTTGCATGCTCTCCGTTATTAGTAGAGGCTCGGCCAAGTTTTTGCTCTTAACTCCAAGAGGGAGTATTTATGCTCGATAGTGGGTTCATGCCTCCATTAAATCTAGGACGGTGACAGAAAGTTCTAAGGTTGTGGATGTGATGTTGCCACTAGGGATAAAACATTGATGCTATGTCTAAGGATGTAGTTATTGATTACATTACGCACCATACTTAATGCAATTGTCTGTTGTTTACAACTTAATACTGGAAGGGGTTCGGATGATAACCTGAAGGTGGACTTTTTAGGCATAGATGCATGCTGGATAGCGGTCTATGTACTTTGTCGTAATGCCCAATTAAATCTCACAATACTCATCATATCATGTATGTGCATGGTCATGCCCTCTCTATTTGTCAATTGCCCGATCGTAATTTGTTCACCCAACATGCTATTTATCTTATGGGAGAGACACCTCTAGTGAACTATGGACCCCGGTCCATTCTTTTACATTGAATACAATCTACTTGTAATACTTGTTCTACTCGTTTTCTGCAAACAATCATCATCCACACTATACATCTAATCCTTTGTTACAGCAAGCCGGTGAGATTGACAACCTCACTCGTTTCGTTGGGGCAAAGTACTTTGGTTGTGTTGTGCGGGTTCCACGTTGGCGCCGGAATCCCTGGTGTTGCGCCGCACTACATCCCGCCGCCATCAACCTTCAACGTGCTTCTTGGCTCCTCCTGGTTCGATAAACCTTGGTTTCTTTCTGAGGGAAAACTTGCTACTGTGTGCATCATACCTTCCTCTTGGGGTTCCCAACGAACGTGTGAGTTACACGCCATCAAGCTCTTTTTCTGGCGCCGTTGCCATCAAGACACGCTGCAAGGGGAGTCTCCACAATCCAATCTCTTTACTTTGTTTTTGTCTTGCTTTATTTTATTTACTACTTTGTTTGCTGCATTATATCAAAATACAAAAAAATTAGTTGCTAGTTTTACTTTATTTACTATCTTGTTCTCTATATCTAAAACACAAAAAAAATTAGTTACTTGCATTTACTTTATCTAGTTTGCTTTATTTACTATTGCTAAAATGGCCACTCCTGAAAATACTAAGTTGTGTGACTTCACAACCACAAATAATAATGATTTCTTATGCACACCTATTGCTCCACCTGCTACTACAGCAGAATTCTTTGAAATTAAACCTGCTCTACTGAATCTTGTTATGAGAAAGAATTTTTTGGTGTTAGTTCTGATGATGCTGCTGCCCATCTCAATAATTTTGTTGAATTGTGTGAAATGCAAAAGTATAAGGATGTAGATGGTGACATTATAAAATTAAAATTGTTCCCTTTCTCATTAAGAGGAAGAGCTAAAGATTGGTTGCTATCTCCGCCTAAGAATAGTATTGATTCATGGACTAAATGCAAGGATGCTTTTATTGGTAGATATTATCCCCCTGCTAAAATTATATCTTTGAGAAGTAGCATAATGAATTTTAAACAATTGGATAATGAGCATGTTGCACAAGCTTGGGCTTTGGTTAAAAATTGCCCAACCCATGGACTGACTACTTGGATGATCATCCAAACCTTTTATGCAGAACTGAACTTTTCCTCGCGGAACCCTTTGGATTCAGCTGCTGGAGGTACCTTTATGTCCATCACTCTTGGTGAAGCAACAAAGCTTCTTGATAATATGATGATTAATTACTCTGAATGGCACACGGAAAGAGCTCCACAAGGTAAGAAGGTAAATTATGTCGAAGAAACCTCTTCCTTGAGTGATAAGATTGATGCTATTATGTCTATGCTTGTGAATGATAGGACTAATGTTGATCCTAATAATGTTCCGTTAGCTTCATTGGTTGCTCAAGAAGAACATGTTGATGTAAATTTCATTAAAAATAATAATTTCAACAACAATGCTTATCGGAACAATTCTAGTAATAACTATAGGCCATATCCTTATAATAATGGTAACGGTTATGGTAATTCTTATGGGAATTCTTACAACAATAATAGGAGTGTACCCCCTGGTCTTGAAGCTATGCTTAAAGAATTTATTAGTACACAAACTGCTTTTAACAAATCTGTTGAGGAAAAGCTCAATAAAATTGATATTCTTGCTTCTAAGGTTGATAGTCTTGCCTCTGATGTTGATCTTTTGAAATCGAAAGTTATGCCTAATAAGGATATTGAAAATAAAATTGTTACTACAGCAAATGCCATCCAAGTTAGAATTAATGAGAATATAAGATTAATGGCCGAATTGCATGCTAGGTGGGAAAGAGAAGAAAATGAAAAACTAGCTAAAGAGAATAATGTAGCTAAAGTTTGGACTATTACCACCACTAGTAATGCCAATGCTCCACATGTTGCTGCACCTCCTACTATAAATGGTAAAATAATTGGTGTTGGCAATGTTTATACTCCTAATGCAAAGCCTACAAAACTGCAAAAAACTGTTAAAACTGCTGAAACTGCCTGTGATAAAACTGCTGAAATTTTTTCCAACATTGGGGATGATGATCCCATTGCTTTAGATTATAATGGTTTGGATTTTGATGATTGCCACATCTCTGAAGTCATAAATTTCTTGCAAAAACTTGCTAAGAGTCCTAATGCTAGTGCTATAAACTTGGCTTTCACAAAACATATTACAAATGCTCTCATAAAAGCTAGAGAAGAGAAACTAAAACTTGAAACTTCTATTCCTAGAAAGCTAGAAGATGGTTGGGAGCCCATCATTAAGATGAAGGTCAATGACTTTGATTGTAATGCTTTATGTGATCTTGGTGCAAGTATTTCTGTTATGCCTAAGAAGATTTATAATATGCTTGACTTGCCACCATTGAAAAACTGTTATTTGGATGTTAATCTTGCTGATCATTCTACAAAGAAACCTTTGGGGAGAGTTGATAATGTTCGCATTATGGTTAACAATAACCTTGTCCCCTTTGATTTTGTTGTATTGGATATTGAATGCCATGCAACTTGTCCCATTATATTGGGAAGACCTTTTCTTCGAACTGTTGGAGCTATCATTGATATGAAGGAAGGTAATATTAAATATCAATTTCCTCTCAAGAAAGGTATGGAACACTTCCCTAGGAAGAGAATGAAGTTACCTTTTGATTCTATTATTAGAACAAGTTATGATGTTGATACTTCGTCTCTTGATAACACTTGATACACACTTTCTGCGCCTAGCTGAAAGGCGTTAAAGAAAAGCGCTTATGGGAGACAACCCATGTTTTTACTACAGTACTTTTATTTTATGTTTGAGTGTTGGAAGTTGTTTACTACTGTATCAACCTCTCCTTATCTTAGTTTTATGCATTGTTGTGCCAAGTAAAGTCTTTGATAGTAAGGTTCATACTAGATTTGGATTACTGCGCAGTAACAAATTTCTTTCTTCGTCACGAATTTCGACCTGCCTCTCTGTAGGTAGCTCGACAAAATATGCCAATTTACGTGCGTGATCCTCGGATATGTACGCAACTTTCATTCAATTTGGGCATTTTCATTTGAGCAAGTCTGGTGCCATTTTAAAATTCGTCTTTACGAACCGTTACTGTTTTGACGGATTCTGCCTTTTATTTCGCATTGCCTCTTTTGCTATGTTGGATGAATTTCTTTGATCCATTAATGTCCAGTAGCTTTATGCAATGTCCGGAAGTGTTAAGAATGATTATGTCACCTCTGAACATATAAATTTTTATTATGCACTAACCCTCTAATGAGTTGTTTCGAGTTTGGTGTGGAGGAAGTTTTCAAGGATCAAGAGAGGGAAATGATGCAATATGATCAAGGAGAGTGAAAGCTCTAAGCTTGGGGATGCCCCGGTGGTTCACCCCTACATATATTAAGAAGACTCAAGCGTCTAAGCTTGGGGATGCCCAAGGCATCCCCTTCTTCATCGACAACATTATCAGGTTCCTCCCCTGAAACTATATTTTTATTCCATCAC
Source organism: Lolium rigidum (assembly GCF_022539505.1). Lineage (NCBI taxonomy): Eukaryota > Viridiplantae > Streptophyta > Magnoliopsida > Poales > Poaceae > Lolium > Lolium rigidum. Next base: position 333,170,877 of record NC_061514.1, on the reverse strand, counting down.
ATCTTATGTACTTTACTTGGAGCGTCGATTTGTTTTTGTTTTTGTTTTTGTTTGAATAAAATGGATCCTAGCATTCATTGTGTGGGAGAGAGACACGCTCCGCTGTTGCATATGGACAAATATGTCATTAGGCTTTACTCATAGTATTCATGGCGAAGGTTGAATCTTCTTCGTTAAATTGTTATATGGTTGGAATCGGGAAAATGCTACATGTAGTAATTCTAAAATGTCTTGGATAATTTGATACTTGGCAATTTTTGTGCTCATGTTTAAGCTCTTGCATCATATACTTTGCACCTATTAATGAAGAAATACATAGAGCTTGCTAAAATTTGGTTTGCATATTTGGTCTCTCTAAAGTCTAGATAATTTCTAGTATTGAGTTTTGAACAACAAGGAAGACGGTGTAGAGTCTTATAATGTTTACAATATGTCTTTTATGTGAGTTTTGCTGCACCGGTTCATCCTTGTGTTTGTTTCAAATAACCTTGCTAGCCTAAACCTTGTATCGAGAGGGAATACTTCTCATGCATCCAAAATCCTTGAGCCAACCACTATGCCATTTGTGTCCACCATACCTACCTACTACATGGTATTTCTCCGCCATTCCAAAGTAAATTGCTTGAGTGCTATCTTTAAAATTTCCATCATTCGCCTTTGCAATATATAGCTCATGGGACAAAATAGCCTTAAAAACTATTGTGGTATTGAATATGTACTTACGCACTTTATCTCTTATTAAGTTGCTTGTTGTGCGATAACCATGTTCCTGGGGATGCCATCAACTACTCTTTTTTGAATATCATGTGAGTTGCTATGCATGAACGTCTTGTCAGAAGTAAGGGAGATTTACCACTCATTTTAATGGTTAGAGCATGCATATTGTTAGAGAAGAACATTGGGCCGCTAACTAAAGCCATGAATCATGGTGGAAGTTTCAGTTTTGGACATATATCCTCAATCTCATATGAGAACATTAATTGTTGCTACATGCTTATGCATAAAAGAGGAGTCCATTATCTCGTTGTCTATGTTGTCCCGAGTATGGATGTCTAAGTTGAGAATAATCAAAAGCGAGAAATCCAAATGCGAGCTTTCTCCTTAGACCTTTGTACAGGCGGCATAGAGGTACCCCTTTGTGACACTTGGTTAAAACATGTGCATTGCAATGATAATCTTGGTGATCCGAGCTAATTAGTACAAGGTGCGGGCACTATTAGTATACTATGCATGAGGCTTGCAACTTGTAAGATATAATTTACATGATACATATGCTTTATTACTACCGTTGACAAAATTGTTTCATGTTTTCAAAACCAAAGCTCTAGCACAAATATAGCAATCGATGCTTTCCTCTTTGAAGGACCATTCTTTTACTTTTATGTTGAGTCAGTTCACCTATTTCTCTCCACCTCAAGAAGCAAACACTTGTGTGAACTGTGCATTGATTCCTACATACTTGCATATTGCACTTGTTATATTACTCTATGTTGACAATTATCCATGAGATATACATGTTATAAGTTGAAAGCAACCGCTGAAACTTAATCTTCCTTTGTGTTGCTTCAATACCTTTACTTTGATTTATTGCTTTATGAGTTAACTCTTATGCAAGACTTATTGATGCTTGTCTTGAAGTACTATTCATGAAAAGTCTTTGCTTTATGATTCATTTGTTTACTCATGTCATTACCATTGTTTTGATCGCTGCATTCATTACATATGCTTACAATAGTATGATCAAGGTTATGATGGCATGTCACTCCAGAAATTATCTTTGTTATCGTTTACCTGCTCGGGACGAGCAGGAACTAAGCTTGGGGATGCTGATACGTCTCCGACGTATCGATAATTTCTTATGTTCCATGCCACATTATTGATGATATCTACATGTTTTATACACACTTTATGTCGTATTTATGCATTTTCCGGCACTAACCTATTAACAAGATGCCGAAGAGCCAGTTGCTGTTTTCTGCTGTTTTTGGTTTCAGAAATCCTAGTAAGGAAATATTCTCGGAATTGGACGAAATCAACGCCCAGGGGCCTATTTTTGCACGAAGCTTCCAGAAGACCGAGGGGGAAAGGAAGTGGGGCCACGAGGCGCCGCCACAACAGGGCGGCGCGGCCCAGGTCTTCGCCGTGCGGCCCTGGTGTGTGGGGCCCTCGTGTGGCCCCCCGCGTTGCCCTTCCACCTACTTAAAACCTTCGTCGCGAAACCCCCAGTACCGAGAGCCACGATACGGAAAACCTTCCAGAGACGCCGCCGCTGCCAATCCCATCTCGGGGGATTCAGGAGATCGCCTCCGGCACCCTGCCGGAGAGGGAATCATCTCCCGGAGGACTCTTCACCGCCATGGTCGCCTCCGGAGTGATGAGTGAGTAGTTCACCCCTGGACTATGGGTCCATAGCGGTAGCTAGATGGTTGTCTTCTCCTCATGTGCTTCATTGTTGGATCTTGTGAGCTGCCTAACATGATCAAGATCATCTATCTGTAATGCTATATGTTGTGTTTGTCGGGATCCGATGGATAGAGAATACTATGTTATGTTGATTATCAATCTATTACCTATGTGTTGTTTATGATCTTGCATGCTCTCCGTTATTAGTAGAGGCTCTGGCTAAGTTTTTGCTCTTAATTCCAAGAGGGAGTATTTATGCTCGATAGTGGGTTCATGCCTCCATTAGATCTGGGACAGTGACAGAAAGTTCTAAGGTTGTGGATGTGTTGTTGCCACTAGGGATAAAACATTGATGCTATGTCTAAGGATGTAGTTATTGATTACATTACGCACCATACTTAATGCAATTGTCTCGTTGTTTACAACTTAATACTGGAAGGGGTTCGGATGATAACCCGAAGGTGGACTTTTTAGGCATAGATGCATGCTCTGGATAGCGGTCTATGTACTTTGTCGTAATGCCCAATTAAATCTCACAATACTCATCATATCATGTATGTGCATGGTCATGCCCTCTCTATTTGTCAATTGCCCGACCGTAATTTGTTCACCCAACATGCTATTTATCTTATGGGAGAGACACCTCTAGTGAGCTGTGGACCCCGGTCCATTCTTTTACATTGAATACAATCTATCGCAATACTTGTTCTACTCGTTTTCTGCAAACAATCATCATCCACACTATACATCTAATCCTTTGTTACGGCAAGCCGGTGAGATTGACAACCTCACTTGTTTCGTTGGGGCAAAGTACTTTGGTTGTGTTGTGCGAGTTCCACGTTGGCGCCGGAATCCCCGGTGTTGCGCCGCACTACATCCCGCCGCCATCAACCTTCAACTTGCTTCTTGGCTCCTCCTGGTTCGATAAACCTTGGTTTCTTTCTGAGGGAAAACTTGTTGCTGTGCGCATCATACCTTCCTCTTGGGGTTCCCAACGAACGTGTGAGTTACACGCCATCAATGGTCAAGCTATACTCCTTGAATCAATGATATTTAGCTCATTCCTCAAATAAGAGAACCTTGCTTCATCAAGAGGCTTCGTGAATATATAGGCAAGTTGATCTTTGGTAGGAACATAGATAAGCTCAATATCACCACGGGCAACATGATCCCTAATGAAATGATTCCGGATCTCAATATGCTTCGTTCTTGAATGTTGCACCGGATTATAGGCAATCTTGATGGCACTTTCATTGTCACATAATAGAGGCACTTTGTCACAAATGACACCGTATTCCTTTAAAGTTTGCCTCATCCATAACAATTGAGTGCATCCACTTGCGGCGGCAACATATTCGGCTTCGGCGGTGGAGAGAGATATACAATTTTGCTTCTTAGAAGACCAACACACCAAGGACCTACCAAGGAATTGGCAAGCCCCGGAAGTTGATTTCCTATCATCCTTGTCACCCGCCCAATCCGCATCGGTATATCCATTGAGAATAAAACTTGAGCCTTTGGGGTACCAAATACCATATCTTGGGGTATCAACCAAATATCGAAAGATTCTTTTGAGAGCCATCATGTGGCTCTCCTTAGGAGAAGCTTGATACCTTGCACACACACCAACACTCAACACTATGTCCGGTCTAGATGCACAAAGGTAAAGCAAGGATCCAATCATGGAGCGATATACCTTTTGATCCACCTCTTTACCATTGGGATCTAATGCAAGATGACATTTGGTAACCATAGGAGTGGCCACACCCTTCATCTCGGTCATCTTGAACCTCTTGAGCATGTCTTGGAGATATTTTGCTTGATTGATGAAGGTTCCTTCCCTCAATTGCTTGATTTCAAAACCAAGGAAGAACTTCATCTCTCCCATCATAGACATCTCAAACCTATCGGTCATAAGCTTTGAGAATTCATCATTGAAAGCTTTGTTAGTAGAGCCAAAGATAATATCATCAACATATAATTGGCAAACGAAAAGCTCCCCATTGACCATCTTAGTAAAAAGAGTGGGATCGATTAGTCCAACATCAAACCCACGGTCTACCAACAATTCCTTAAGGTGCTCGTACCAAGCTCTAGGAGCTTGTTTGAGACCATAAAGTGCTTTATCAAGCTTGTAGACATGGTTAGAAAATTTGAGATCCTCGAACCCCGGGGGTTGCTTAACATAAACCTCTTCATGCAAATGACCATTAAGAAATGCACTTTTCACATCCATTTGTTGTAACTTAAAGTTATGATGCGATGCATAAGCAAGAAGGATACGGATGGACTCAAGGCGAGCCACGGGAGCATAGGTTTCTCCAAAGTCAATTCCCTCAACTTGAGAGAACCCTTGAGCCACCAATCTTGCCTTGTTCCTCACAACATTTCCAAACTCATCTTGCTTGTTCTTGAAAATCCATTTAGTGCCTATAACATTGCGGCACCCCTTTGGCTTCTCTACTAAGGTCCATACTTTGTTGCGCTTGAAGTTGTTGAGTTCTTCGTGCATAGCTTCCAACCAATCCGAATCTTCAAGGGCTTCAAATACTTTCTTGGGTTCCACTAAGGAGATATACACATGATGATTGCTAAAGTTAGCCAATTTCCTTCTTGTGGAAACCTTTGCCCTTACATCACCAAGAACCTTGTCATGAGTGTGTCCACGAAGTTCAAGGTTCCTATCTCTTCTTGCTAGACGACGGGCCTCGATCTCCTCCTTGGTTCTTCTTGGCCTTGGAGGTGTCACTTGATCAGCTTGATCTTTTGGGTCCCCGTCTTGACCTTCAACTTGAGCTTCCTCAATTTCTTGAGGTTGCTCATCCTCATGTGCTTGATCTTGAACAATCTCCGGAGAAGGGCAAGAGTTGATTGGATCCTCATGGGAGCCATCATGAATGCTTGGTTGACCTTGTCCTTGATCTTGTCCTTGATCTTGCACACAAGAGGGAGGGTCTTGTTCTTGTTCTTGGGTTGGTGCATCATATGCTTCACTTGGTAGGGTTTGTTGATGTTGAGAAGATGAGGGCTCCACCGTGGTAGAGCATAGTTCTTCCCGAGACGCCACACCGTGTCCCTCAATGGGGCGGAAAAATCCCACACCCATTCTTACTATGGCATCTTGAGGTATTTCATCACCCGCACAAACATCAACTTGCCCCACTTGGGAGCCATCATTTTCTTCGAACTTCACACTACAAGATTCAATGATAATCTTGGAAGATATATCAAAGATTCTATAAGTGTGAGATTCGGCACCGTAACCAACAAATATACCCTCCAAAGCTTTAGGAGCAAATTTAGATAAACGAACTCCTTTGATTTTGTAGAAACACTTACACCCGAACACCTTGAAATATGAGATATTAGGCTTGTTCCCGGTGAGTATTTCATATGGAGTCTTGTTCAAGCCCTTGCGGAGATAGAGCCGGTTAGAAGAGTGACAAGCGGTGGAGATGGCTTCGGCCCAAAAGTTATAACGGGATTTATACTCCGCCATCATAGATCTTGCCATATCCATAAGAGTCCGGTTCTTCCTCTCCGCAACACCATTTTGTTGAGGGGTGTAAGCAGCGGAATATTGATGACGAATCCCCTCATCACTAAGAAACTCATTGAGTGTATAGTTCTTGAACTTGGAGCCATTGTCACTTCTTATTGCCATAATGAGGAGGTTGTGTTGGTGTTGCACCTCGGTGGCAAAGTCAATGAATATTTGTTGAGTCTCATCTTTCGTCTTGAGAAAGTAGACCCAAGTGTATCTTGAGTAGTCATCGACAATCACCAAGCAATGTTTCTTCGCACCAAGACTTGCATGAGTGACGGGACCAAAGAGATCCACATGAAGGAGCTCCAAGATCCTCTTGGAAGAGATGATAGTCTTGCTTGGATGCGGAGAGTCATGCATTTTGCCTTCAACACAAGCCCTACAAACACGATCTTTGGCAAAAGACACATTTTCCATTAGTCCCACAATATGGTTCCCCTTGTGAAGACTTTGCAAAGTTCTCATGTTGACATGGGACAAGCGGCGATGCCACAACCAACCCACATCCGCCTTTCCGAATAGGCACATCGCACTTGACGTGGTTTTCTCCGAAAAGTCTACCACATACAAGTTGTGTTCGCGATACCCAACGAAAGCGACTTTTAGAGTCTTGCTCCACAAGAGGACCACAATATCATTATCAATAAAGACGGCGAAACCCATCTTGCCAAGGGCGGAAACGGAAAGTAAATTGTAACCAAGGGTTTTGACAAGCATGACATCCACAAGAGTAATGTTGTGTGCAACCACAACCTTGCCAAAACCCAATACCTCGGATGTAGAATTATCGCCAAAGGAGACGGTGATATTGTTTATGTTAGGCCTCAACTCCTTGACGAGGTTCTTGCCGCCGGTCATATGACTTGTACATCCACTATCAAGTACCCATTTTGAACCTCCGGCGGCATAGTCCTACATGAGATCAATTCTTGGATTTAGGTACCCATTTCTCAATGGGTCCTCTTTTGTTAGCAACAAGGGTCTTTGGGACCCAAATAGACCAAGCAACATAACCATCATATGGGCCAACATATTTAGCATAGACATCACCATAATAATCTTTAAATAAAACATAGTGAGGGTTAGCAATTCCAGCATCATCATCATTTATGGTTTTTCCCTTGGAGGCTTCACCATTAGTGATGGATTTCTTCTTCTCTTGTGCGGGCTTGGCCTTTTGCTTGTTTGCCTTCTTTGCCTTGGCACTATAACCAAGGCCCTCCTTCCCATTGTTTGATCTTTTCTTACTCAAAAGATCATCCAAAGAAAGTTTACTTTGGGGAGAGGAGGCCTTAGCAAGTTCATCCTTCAACCTAGCATTTTCCTCAATAATATTTGCATGATCACATGAAGGAGTAGAGGTGCTAGGTATGTCATATGAAGCGAGCCTAATTTGAAGTTGCTCATAAGACTTGGAGAGGAGAGAGTATTCACTCTTCAAGGCTTTGTGTGCCTTGTCTAAATCATCTAGATCTCTCACAAGTTTCTCATGATCAACACCAAATTTTGCCTTTTCCTTTGAAAGCACTTTAGTCTTAGCTCTAGCAAGATCTCTAGCTTTAGTGAGCTTGTTAATTTTATCTTGAGGATCTCCAAGATTTTCTAACCTCTCTTCAAGAGAAGCTATGGTTTCTTGGCTTTCCTCAAGGGCATTTCTAAGAGCATGTAGTTCAAGAGCATCTTCTCTCTCTATTTGGCATTTTTTCTCAAGAGTACCATTTAGTTGAGCCATACGAACCATGAGATTTGAAACATGCTTTTTAGTATCACCTTGTAGGTTAAGAATGAAATCATCAAACTCTAGCATTTCTTGTTTCACTTTTAGACTAGCAAGATCAACCCCTAGATCACTTGAAATGATAGGCATAGAGGGGTTAGGAGATGATACCTCGGAGGATTTAGCCATGAGGCAACTTTCTTCCTCCACATGAATGACCTTATTGGGGGATTCACTTGGTGATGAAGAGTTAGTGGAGAGGGAGGCAAGAGCGACCAATGCATTAGAGGTTGCATCTTCTTCATCATCAACATCATCATCTCCGGAGGTATATTCTTCTTGAGTTGATAGCACAATAGATGTGTCCAAGGAGGACCTTGCCATGAAGCAATGTGCATTCTTGATATGAGGATTCTCATTGGGAGATTCAAAGAGAGATGAAGAGGGAATGTTGGTGGTGACGATGGCGGCCACTTCCTTTGAGCTTTCTTCATCTTCATCATCACTAGAGCTTCCAACTTCATCGGAAGAATATTCTTCCCTAGTCACTAGCACAATCTTTGAGGGCCTCTTGCCCTTCTTGGTCTTGTTGTTGTAGAATTTCTTCTTGGGGGCTTTTGAATATTTGTCCTTTGAATCTTTGCTCTTGTCCTTGGGAATGAGCCTTCCACCATGAGTTTCCCTATTCTCATAGGGGCACTCGGCAATGAAATGGCGCTTGTCATTACAATTGTAGCAAGATCTTGTCCTTGGCCCCGAACTAGTGAACCCCCTTGAGTTGTTTCTCTTGATGTTGTCTTCCTTGGCCTTGGATGGGTCAACCCAAAAAGAGTTAGCATGGAATGCCATGTGGTCATGGTAGTGATGTTCCAAGTCTTCCGGATAGGACATACTCCAAGATGCCCTATAAGATTCTTGAGGAAACACTTCTTCAACGGAGTTGACCGCCAAGGCAAGGTTGGACCCTTTTGTCATCCCAAGAGCTCGATTGCGAGAATCATGAGAGTTTCGCTCAAGCACCTTGAGAGCTTGCATCTCGTGCACGACTTGTTGAAGTGAGAGAGGAATAGCATTCCCTCCCAACAAGAGTCTTGACATCAATGGGTACAAACGGCATCATGCATTCAATGTACTTCTCCTTGATCCAAGAGTCATTGATGTGGGTGGCACCAATAAGCCGGAAGGCATCGGCAACGGTGAGAAGTATTCCATACATGACTTCATGATCTTCATCCGGTAGCCTCATGAAACCTTCGGCTTTATTCTTAAGAGCATTATACTTGTTCCTCCTCGTGCTCTCACTTCCAATGCAACTAGCGGCCAAACCATCCCAAGCTTCCTTGGCGGTGGTGTAGTTCCGAACACGATGCAAGTCCTTTGTACCCACACTAGTTTGAATCATGTGCAAGGCGGTGTTGTTGAGTTGACTATCAACCGCTTATCTTCTAGTCAACTTGCCGGGGTTGTATGGCTTGAAGCCTTCCAAGATGATTCTCCAAAGTTCATTGGAGGCACTGCAAACATGAGAGCGAAACTCAAATTTCCAAGTATCGAAATTCTCAAAGGAAAACTTAGGTGGGTCGCCCCGAATGTTCATATGGGGATGGGGAACCGGTATATCGGGAGATAGAAAAGGTGGAGGTACTCGATTGTAGCTCTCACCTCCACTAGTTTCCCTAGGAGATGCAATGGGAGATTTGGTTGTGTTTAAGTTATCACCTTCCACGGGTTTGGTAGAGGAGGGTAATGCCGAAGCATCTCCCTCTTCTAACGCACCCGTGTCCTTTACCTCTACGATGGGAGCCTTGGGGAGGGCCGGAGTCAAAAGCTCGGCAATCATCTTTTTCATGCTTTCCATTTGGGCTTCCATGGAGGACTTCAACGAATTGAAGTCTTCCATGGAGACCGTCTTGGCGGCCCCTTCCGAAGCCTCCTCGTTCGGCATACTCTTAGGCGGTTAAGCCCGAAATAAGAGCCGAGGCTCTGATACCAATTGAAAGGATCGTATGCCGCACCTAGAGGGGGGGGGGGGTGAATAGGTGCTAACCAATTTTCAATTCTTTTTCAATTTAGGCTTGACACAAAGGTAAATTCTCTAGATATGCGACTAAGTGAATTTACCTATATGACAAGATAAGCAACTAAGCAAGATATAGCTACACAATATAAGAGATAGAATAGGATAGAGGTAACCGAGAGTGGAGCACGCGATGACACGGAGATGATTCCCGTAGTTCCCTTCCTTTGCAAGAAGGTACGTCTACGTTTGGAGGAGTGTGGTTGCTACGAAAGCCAAACCAACAGCCACGAAGGCTTCACTCAGATCTCCTGATCTCCTGTGAGCAACACCACGAAGGCCTAGCCCACTTCCACTAAGGGATTTCCTCGAGGCGGAAACCGGGCCTTTACAAGGTTCTTGGGGCACACATCCACAACTGAATTGGAGGCTCCCAAATCTGTAACAATACAACAATCAACAACAACACATCAACACAAATCAACTAGGGAACCAAATAAAACTCTAGCATGAGATCCCTCAAACAAATGAGGGGGAAATGAAAAACGCTTCGGTGAGGATGTAGATCGGTGTCTTCTCCTTCGAATCCCCAAAGATCAAGAGCTTTGGTTGGGGGAGGAAGGAGATCTTGCAAATCTTGTGTTCTTGAGGTGGCTCTAATGGAGGTGAGGCTTGGCAGATTTCTTGTGCAATGATTGAGCAACTTGTCCCTTTGGAGAAGAGAGCTATTTATACGATTGGAGCTCTCAGATCTGACCGTTGGGGCGAAATCCACTAACACCGGAAGTTCCGGCCAGGAGGGCCGGAAGTTCCGGCTGGCACCGGATGTACCGGCCAGGAGGGCCGGAAATTCCGCCAGGAAAAATCTTCGTCAGACGTCCAGTTCAGAAAATGTTTGGGCGGAACTAGGGCGGAACTTCCGGCGACCGGAAGTTCCGGCCAAGTTCCGGCCAAGTTCCGGAATTGTGAGAAAACCTTACTGGACTCTACCGAGCCACAAACGAGAATTCGGAACTTGTCCGGAAGTTGGGCGGAAGTTCCGTGGATCGGAACTTCCGGCCGAACCCACCGGAACTTCCGGTCGCGGAAGAGCAACTGCACACAGAACTGCGCCGAGAGGCTTCTGCAGAACATACCAGGCCGGAAGTTCCGCCTGCTGGGGCCGGAACTTCCGCCAGAAGTGAAAAGACCTTCAGAACAGCCATATCATTTCACCGATCAAATGTATTTCTCGAAAACTTGTACCTGTCTACATCAACACACATGAATATATACTTAGTGTTGACATCAAACACACAAAACCCAAAAGGGCGGGAAATATTCTTTCACCAATATTGATGGGAATTTGTAAGATCCGAGAGACATCAAGAGGATTAAAAATATCATGTATCAGGGCCTGGTCCCAGGCTCCAGAAATCGGGTCAATCAGCTCTTCCACCTTACGGAGGATACAATCACCTCTGGGTGTCATTACCTTGCGGTTAGGGCTATTGGGTATCCAAGGATCGACTCCAAATATCAATTTGATCACCATTTCCTACTCTCCAGATATAACCCCTTTTAACCGTTTGAATGCCCGCCACAATGTTCTGCCAAGTAAAAGAGGAGCCCGCTTTCGGACCAACTTTAAGGACATCATCATGAGGGTAATATTTGGCCCGTAGAATTTGAGCATACAGAGAGTCAGGCTCATCAATAAGTCTCCAGAATTGTTTTGAAAGCATAGCAAGATTGAAGGAGTGCAGGTCACGGAAGCCCATCCCCCCTTCCTTCTTTGGAAAGCACATCTTCCATCAAGAATACCAATGCATTTTTTTACTTTGATCATCATCACCCCACCAAAATTGAGCTATGAGTAATCTTTTTACAGATATTTTTTGGAATCAAGAAAACCGACATAGCATACACAGAAATACATTGAGCAACTGCTTTTATAAGAATCTCCTTACCACCAATAGATAATTGTTTTTCCACCAAAAATGAAATTTGATTTTATTAAGCTGAATCGATGGAGAAGGGAGACAATTGGAACTACTCCGGAGCGCACCAGTGCGGCAGTGCCCCATCCCAAAGGCCAGGCTATCACGGCCTGCTATTCTCATCGCCACAGAGCTAGTTTATCTCCGGCTTTCTCGGCGCCTTCCAAATCCCCAACCCTCCCTCCGCCATGGCCATGGCCACGGCCGCCACCATCTCCACGCCCACCACCCTCCGCCCCTCCTCCAGGCATGCCTTCGCCCACCCCAAAATGCTGCGCTCGCTCCCCTCCCTCCGCCGCCGCCTGCCCTCCCTCGTCACCGTCGCCGCGGTCCAGCAGGACGCGGCCGTCTGGAACGCGGCCCCCGTCTCCTCCGTCGGCGCGGCCAGCGCCGACGGCACGCTCTTCCACCTCCGCGTCGACCTCTCCGACGCCGCCGACCTCGCCTCCTCCTACACCGCGCCTGGGCAGTACCTCACGATCCGCGTCCCCGGCGAGGACGGCCTCAAGCCGGCCTTCATGGCCATCGCGTCGCCGCCGGGGGCAGGCGGCGGGTTCGAGTTCCTGGTCAAGACCGTGCCCGGCGCCACGGCGGAGAAGCTCTGCGGCCTCCGCGACGGGGACGTGGTGGAGCTCGGCGCCGTCATGGGCAAGGGGTTCCCGATCGAGAGGGTCACCCCCACGGACGCCGCGGAGACCCTGCTCCTCTTCGCCACCGGGACCGGGATCAGCCCGATTCGCTCGCTCATCGAGTTCGGCTTCGCGGCCGATCGGAGAGCCGACGTGAGGCTCTACTACGGTGCCAGAAATCTCCAGACCATGGCGTATCAGGATCGATTCGCAGAGTGGGAGTCGACGGGGCTCAAGATCGTGCCCGTCCTGTCGCAGCCTGATGATAGTTGGGAAGGTGCACGAGGGTATGTTCAGAAGGCGTTCTTGGAAGCTAAGAACATTGCAGATCCTACCTCTACTGGGGCAGTGCTGTGTGGGCAGAAACAGATGCTTGAGGAGGTCACATCGGCCCTTGCTGCAGATGGTGTGTCACAGGATAAAATCTTGAAGAACTTCTGAAGCGGATTACTGTGTAAACTTGTGCATCTTTTCGCCTTACTGTGGTTTCTGCTCCTATTAGAGTTTTGTGATCAAATTTGATCCATTGTTTTGATACTTCTCAACAAAAGAAATGGTAGATATGCATGTGCCTAGCCTCCTTGAAACTCTGATGTGTGCTGCCCCTTTGCCAACAGATATGTATATCATCTCTCAGGTTAAAGATCGATAACGAGACATGGTTGGTTGTGGATTTACCTTTCTCTCACCCTTATTAATTCCAGTGGTTCATTTAGTAGCAGACCTGCTTTGCGCTATTCTAGTTCCAGTATACGTAATTACATATTTATCTGTCAGGTCTGCTTTGTGATGTTCTAATTCAAATTGTGGTTTCAACTGCCTTGTTTTCTCTTCATAGTCAAGGTTCAAAGGCACCTTGGTTAATGTTCCTCTGGACATGCTCATACAAAACCCTTCTTTGGCTCAAAGCTGTAAACATTCATAGTCAAGGTTCAGTTCTGCCTCTTCGGAACATCGCAGGCCATGTAACTGATACTGGGCATGGATTGATCATGGGTTCACTTGAGCAGGACAAACTATGACATATTTGCCTAACAAGGTAAAGTTCTCTTCGCATGCGCTATTCTGACTTCAAAATTTGGTGTCACAAAATTGTGTTGTGTCCAATCTTTTATTGTTATTTTTCTAGCAGTCCACTCCCCATCACTTTCAATATCAATTAGGCAACCCCATCTCCAAGAAACATAAAAATCACCTCTGATGCCATAATAGCTGTTTAATGTATTTGTCCATATTTATTGCATATCTTTGTAAACCGGCCAAACTCATCAACCATTTCTACTATGAGTAGATTAATTTTATGTATTGGTTCCATGCTTGGCAAAATGCATAGGATAAAGCTAAGGATGAAAAGGCATAAAGCTCATATTTCCTCGATTGGACTCGTATCCTCAAGAAACTGATTCCGCAATACTTCCTCTCGCTCTGAATTATAAGATCGGTTGGATATTCTGATGTATACTACATATAGACTTACAATTGAGCAAATACATTGGAATGCGTCTACATACGTAGCTATAGAACATTTTATAATTCGGAACGGACTGATAGATCTCTAGGGGCTAAAAGTTCACTGCTATTTACGTTTTGAATTTTGGATTGATCAAAACATCGAGACCCACCACATTAACAGGAATTTCGTGTTTTTTGAACATTATTTTGAAATTATCTCAACCATATTTCATCAAATTTTAAAATAAACTTGAGTTAAATTTGAATTTCATTTGTATTCTGTCTGAATGTTCACCAAAATTTTGAAGAACATATATTGCAGAACCCACAGAAATTACTGAAATTTTGTTGAAGATTTTATATACCTGCAATAGACGGATCCAAAGAAGATTAAAAAACCGGGTGGGCTGATTCTCATCAATGTAAACAAAAACTCCAAAGTCAAAGACTCGACCGAGTTGATCTCCTCCCTGCTGCAATCGGAAGCGGAAATTCCCATCCCCATTCTATCACACTGCAAGGTCAAAAAAGTTCTGGCTCTTCGAAGCGGGGATTGAGCACGCCGGAGCGCCTTCTACCCCGAGCGATACAGGTGACCAGCATCACCGTCCAAACTGGCCACGCCCTCTATTTTCTCTGGTGCGTATTTTCTTATTTTTCTTGGCGCTCAAATCACCCTTGTATTTTCGTGTCCGATCGCAGCCGTTCATCTGAATCGAGTTCGCAGCCCCTGCTCGTCGCGAAATGGCTGCCAGTTCGAGCACTTCTCCTGCCCTGGGTGCGGACGCGGACGATCCCGCTACGAGAGCCGCGACCCTGCTCGAAGACCTGCCTCAGGAGATCATTGACAGGATCCTCATCCAGTTGCCGTCCAAGGACATTGGCCGCTTCCGCGCCGTCTGCACGTCGTGGGGCAGTGCTACCTCCACTCCTCAGTTCATGCTCGAACACCACCGCCGCCAGCCATCGCTCCCCATCATCAACGGGAATGGGCGGCCGGCAAGTCTAGTCGTCCTCCGTGACACTAGTGCTCGAGCCTCCAATCAACACCTCTGGCCTTTCCGTCTGGGCTTCAAACACCGCTCCGAGTATCGCCTCCTAGGCTCTTGCGATGGCTTCCTCGTCGTATGCCGAAGATCCCAATTTGGATCCCGATTCTACGCCTACAACCCGGTCATCCGCAAGCATGCTCTCCTAGCACAGCCTCAAGTTGGGCAATCCTTCTACAATACCATGATCGGTTTCTACCGGCACCATCCAACCGGAGAATACAGGGTACTGTGGGTCTCACGGTCACATCACTCGTGGTCACATCATTTGTGTAAACCCGGCTTATACATCCTCACGGTAGGATCAGACAGGCCAAGGTACGTCGGATTCAGAACAACAAAAGACTTGCCGCCTTCGGAGCATATTATGTTTCTGCAAAGTCTGTGTTGTTCGTCCTATTATTCGCCACCGGTCCACCACCGTGGTAGCCTGCACTGGTGTTCTTATGGCACATCAGACATAATTGTGTTTGACGCGCAAGGTGAGTCATTCCGGTGGATGCAGAGTCCCACCGAGTTGTGGCCTAGTAAGTTGTTCGACATGAAAGGGATGTTGGCTCTCTGGGCCGGCTCGGCTCGCTATTACAATGGTTTCACCATCATGGATGTCTGGGTGATGCGGGATTACGAGGCTGAAATCTGGGCTTTCATGTACCGAATTGACCTGTCAACGGTGGAAGCATCTAGAAAACTTTATTCTACTTCATTCTATAAGAAAAATAAAAGGAAATTTAAAAAGAAAAAGCTACTTGATTCACCAGTTCGACTGTTCGAAGATATGGCTGTGCTCAACAACCGTGAGTTGTTGATCATGTATGATGAAAACAAGGTCTTGCGCTGCAACATTGATGGCAAGTTCTTAGGAATTGTGAACCTTGGAAAAGGACAATATTATATGTGGCTTACTCAGCACCGCCTCCAAGAGAGCATTGTTCCAATTCCTTATCATGAGACGCAAGAGGAAGATGAGGAGTCTGTGTTCTCCACGGGGTGTGTCTGAATGTTCAGGGCTCCTGGTTTGCTTTGCCTTAGGTCTTCTTACTTACTACTACCATTGGAACATTTTATTTTGGATGGTTGCGATGTCATTATTTGGTGCGTGCATATTATCATGTCTTAAACATCTTGTTAATGTTCTGAGCTATGGAGTACCTATCTAGGACATAGAGCTTCATGTTCATCCCTGTCTCCCAAAATTCCGAGCTATGGAGTACATATCTAGGACATAGAACTTCATTTTCATCCCTGTATCCCAAAATTTACCTTCTTTTTTGTATGCACTAGTGACATCGCTAAGATATGAAATTCACTCTTGGTCGTGCTCTCTTTTGTTTTTGCGAATTAACTCTTGGCCGCCCTCTTTGAGCGAGCGCATTTATAGTTGTTGAAATGTTATTCTGGATCTCTTCCATAGGTTGTTAGTTTGATCTCTCGTTTAGTGTACAATTTGTCCGTAACTGCTATGCTGCACCTGCACTTTGTATGAACATGCGCGTACTTGCATAGCTGTTCTATTAAGCCACTTATTGATTAGCAGAGTTGTTGTGCCCGGCCGTTTTGTTACATCAGCGCTACTATGATTGAAGAAAGAACTTTGGTATTTTGATTCATTTTTGGCTTAGACCGCGTAAAAAATCCAGCGATTCCAATGATGATTAGAAGATGGTTATACAGTTGTGTGATCGTGATTGCTTCTATAAACACAAACTGGAACTCCACACTATCGCAGAGAAGTGAACACCTAGATCAATGTGTTCAGAAGAATGAAGGCTCCAACTTCTGGCCAGAACTTCGGAAATAGAACCTTTGTTTCTATCTTGTTGCAAGTTTAAAGTTGGGAATGGTGCTAAAAGGAGATATGGGAAGATAATTCGAGATGTCACACACGTGTGCTTCACTTCCACCAGGGTCCCAAATGCGCCAGCTGTTTCTTGCAGGCGTCTTCATCGGCATTGCTTTCGCCGTTCCTCGTGGCACCCATGTTACCGACTTTACCTTCGCCGGCTTCTCCTGAGCTTCACGCCGACAGTCCTTGTCCGCGTCTTCAGTCTTCACCGGTTCCTTGATGAACAAACATTGCTTCGTGTGCTTCATCTTCACCGGATTATTTACCGTCCGAAGTTCCTTCTTCGAATAGTAGTTCAACACGCGTCGCATGCGTGCTCGTGTCGGTCGTAGTCGTCTCGTCTCCAGTGTAAGTAGAGATAGCACGACATACTCTTCTGCGCCCGACGTCGCACTTGTTTCTTCACTTGCGGATCCTTCACTTGCTAGCTGAGGACCCACGTCGCTTCTTCGCGACTCACCTTTGTAATCTCGTCGAAGTACTTCCTCCCCGAGATTCAAAGGAACATGCATAGCTAGCTCCTTACCTGATGGATGCGATTCTTGCCGATGGTTTTGGCTATAATGCACCCCCGTACAAGCTAGCTCGTGCATAGCTAGACCCATTAGCTCTAGACATACATAACGTGTATGCCTTTTTCTTGCTAGGATGTCAACTTCCATCCCGTGTGGCGCAACCTGAGCTGGGATTGCTCTCTCTTCTAGCCCGGTCAGAGCAGCAACATGGCTGTTCCAATCGTGCCTACTTTCTGAGCTGGTGAGCCCTCCTTCTTCTGGACCTTCTGATGAAGCTCCTCCTAAGCTACGTACTGGTTTTTCAGGCAACACTTGTGCCCAATCTCCATACGAAGCATCTTCTTTGCCTTCAGGTAAAGCTCCCGTCACTCCATGCGGCTCTCCTGTTGGCATTTTTTCTGGACTGAGCATGGCACTTCCTGACATGCCACTTCTTTCTGGTCCGTCACCAAGCGCCCCTCCTGGGTCTTGGTCTCGTGGTATAGCTCCAGCCCGAGCTGGGCTACTGCTCCCTTCAGGTCCGCAAGCCTCGAGGCCGCGCCTAGCACTTGCCCAAGCTGTGCTCCAGTGCAACTCTGCTGCTGGCCATCGGGACGATGTCCTGCTCCCTGGGCTCCCGCGCGGGATGTCTATCGGCCGCGCCCCTGTCAAGCTCCCAGGCTGAGAGGTGCCAGCTCCTTCTGGCCGAGATGGCCTCCTACTGCTGCCGCTTCCTGGCCAAGCGTTGGACGCGCTCCCGTCCGCGCGTGGACTGGCCGCTGGCCACCAGACGCCTGAACTTGGCGTGGTCGTAGGAATCGACGAAACTTCTGAACCTGTAACGTTTCCTTCCGTACAAGTTCCTGTACCTCGATCATCTGCATGCTCAGAATTACTGTTACAGACAACAGTAAAAATCTCATCCGGTTCCGTGGAGTTCCAAATCCATGATAAGTCTTCCTCAAAGACTACGTCACGCGCAACAATCACCTTCTTGGTTGAGGGATTGCACAAACGGTACGCTTTCGAGCCTTCTTCATAGCCAGTCATGATCAATGGAGTACTCCTATCCGCCAAGTTTCCTTTATGGCCGGACACCGTCTTGACATGCGCCACACACCCGAAAGTGCGAAGATGATCAACCGAGGGCTTTCGTCCATACCATGCTTCGTACGGAGTCCCACCAACCATACTCCTAGTTGGCGCCCTGTTCAGCAAGTAGACAGCCGTGTTGACCGCCTCACCCCGTAACTTTCTCGGCAGGCCTTTGCTCTCCATCATGCTCCGTGCCATGGCCACCACCTTATGCTTCAATTCACCACCCCGATCTATGCGTAGGGACTTTTTCACCCTCGCCTTGACCTCTCCAGCTTCCTCGATCTTCTCGAATGCTTGTATAGCTTGATCCTTACTTTTCGACGAACACAATCCACATGTATTGGCTGTGATCATCCACCACAAGCATGAAGTACTCATTACCGGACGGGGTTGCGGGTGAAATTGGACCGCATATATCGCCATGAACGAGCTCCAAAGCTTCACTTGCCTCATCCGTGGTTTCACGTGGAAACGGGGCACTCCGTTGCTTCTCAACGACACCTTCGTCGCATAGCTTTTCCACGTGATCCACACACGGTAGACCGTGATCCATCACAATCTCCGTAGCCGGTGATGGAGGAGGTAGCTCCTCCTCGTACTTCTGCTCGCATACTTCGAGCATCAGCATCATCGGTCCATCATCTCCTTCCTGGGCGATGAGAGCCCTTTCCTTCGGCTTCGGTGGTTTCCGGCAATCAACCTTGAAGTGACCGAGCTTGCCGCAGTTATGACATCTTACTTTCTTGATGTCAAACTTCCTCCTCGGTGGAGCGTCGTCCTCGTCCTCCCCTGCGATGTACTTTTTCGCTGGGCGAGAAACTTCTTCATCACTTCTTCTGCTAGATGCCTTATCGCCCTTCTCTTTGGCGACCACCGACTCCCATTGGGCACGGGTAAGCATCACGTGCTCTTCCGGTACCACATCACCATAGGTGATCTTCATCCGCTCGTCATGAGCCTTGAACCGTCCAACTAGATCATCCATCGTGAGAGTCTTGAGATCAACGCATTGCTCGATCGCCGAAACAACGGACAAGTAACGCGGCGGCGCCGCGCGAAGGAAACGCCTTACGATCGAGATCTCCTCGAGCTTCTCGTCGAGCGCGCGAATCCCATTGACCAATGTGGCGACTCTCGAAGCGAAGGCGTCCACAGTCTCATCTTCTCCCATCTCCAGATTCTCGTACTTCTTCTGCAAGGTTTGTAGGGTCGCCTCGCGGACGCGCTCGTGACCAAGATTCAGCGTCTTGATCGTCTCTCACGCCTCCTTTGCAGATTTCTTCGAGATCAGGTGCTGCTTCACGTCCATCGGCATCACCGAGCAGATGGCCGTGAGTGCTTGTCGGTCCTTGCGGTACTTCGGCGCGCCCTTCATTAACTCGTCGCCGCCCGGATCAACAGCCTCCCAGACTTCGTTGGACTCGAGCGTCCACATCATCGTGGTCGCCCACACCGTGTAGTTGTCGCGGATGTACTGCGGATACTGCGTCGACACCGGCGCCGCGGCGCCGGAAGACTCGCCCACTTCCTTCGTCATGACCTCCCGTTACTAGGAGATCCTCCACGAGGCTCGATACCAATTGTTGGCCCGGACCCGGCAGTATCTCGCCGATCTGATACCAAACACAGCCCCTGCCGTCGAGTGCTTTCCGACGACGCTGACGATGAGCTTCCGGCGAGATGTCACACACGTACGCGAATACTTTCTTTCCGCCGCGATGCACACGTTCCGCCAAGCTGAACCTAGCTAGCTCGATCTTCCTTTAGATCAGCTAGCTACTAGCTACTTCACGTAACGCAGCAAAACAATTTAGCCAAAGGGCCGTCTCGGTCCTTTTCTTTGTATTGAATCTCAACTCACGGTGGTTTACACGTTCAGGTTACAAGCATATAAATAGCACATCTAGCTAGCTAAACCAAACCTAGTCGGTGACTAACTCTAGTACTACTCGGTTACATCATGTATACTCTGAACCGTGCAACACACGTAGTGTTCCTACCCGGAACATGTACGTATACATACTCGTATACGGAGACGTACGACATCGTGCCGGACTCGGAGTGCTTATTCCTAACAGTCTAGCAACTTTTTTCCCTAGATTTTATTCTATTTCCTTGGAACATAACAGCTCCACTGTCCAGATTGTGTTCTCACAAGGACTGATTCCCTGAATTTCAGAAGAACTTTTGTTCGATGGAGACTTTCTGAATGAAACAGACTTATTGAGCAAAGTGGATCTTTTACTTTGTTTGGTGGGGAAGACAGACTCATTATTTTTTTTATCATTATAAACAATTCCGGTTAAATCCATATATGTTGCGAAGCAAAACTAAAAATCCCTTAGAGGATCAACATATTTTTGTGGATGGCTCTGAAAAAAGCGTTCCCAGTCGCGATGATCTCTCCTTACTTCAGAGAGGAGGGGTATGTGCAGAAATTGTTTGTTTTGTGGTCGAAACAAAAATATCAATCATCTTTTTTTGCATGTGCGTTGGCCATCTTGTTTGAAATAGGATGTTATAAGCTGACTTGAAATGCCGGTTTGTAAGCACTCAACATCGCTTAACAGAATGGCTGAACAGTTTTGGCACTAAGAACAAAAATCATGACAGTAGGGTTAGAGATACAAAGAACGTATCCAGTGAAACGAAGGAATCTGTGAACCAGCTGCACCCACCGCTTGTGGGCTTTTGGATGAATAATGAATGCATCAGATTAACTACAAGTGGGCTGTTTGGTACATCGTGAATTGCACGAAAAAGTCCTCTTTGTTCCCAGTTATCCAGTTCTGACCCATCTGTGGAGGTCGACGATGCGTCGCCGGGAGGAATGACACGGTCTGCGCGCCCAGGCGGCGGCCTTTACATCTCGACGGCGAGGCTAGCTGGACGACAAGACCGCCTCATCCATGCTGCTATTCTCCTCCTGCCGTGGTGCCCTGCTATCTATTTTCAAAGAATTTGGGGAAGGTTGGGAGAGAAGATACGATTTAGAATGAGAAAGATGGAGAATTTTTAGATCTAATGAGATCCCAAATCGTGATACCACTATGAGCTTATCTCCCGTCAGAAAACTCAATCTGTGGAAGAATAGAGATAGGCACAGCCGCACAGGACAACGAGAGAGAGAGAGAGAGAGAGAGAGAGAGAGAGGATTGTATGCGTGGGCATATAGGACCGGTTTGGTGGAGAACAATTAATTGGATCAGCAATACAACGGGGTTCATTGTGCAAATGTGCCAGTAATCCATCACCTAAGTGGATTGTGTCTCTTCATTTTCAATCCAAAGGCCCACAATGTATGGGTGCAGCTGGTGCATAGGTTCGGGCGTTTCAGGAGATACACTCTCTAGAGATACATTCTTCTGGGGTATCTGGAAAACATGAAACAAAGGTGTTTTGAAAACAAATGGCTTTCTGAGCCAATTGAAGTTATTCACATGATTTTTTTTATTGGATTCACTCGTGTGCTAATTGTAGGTATCGGAGGGAGAAGGTAACTTTTAATCACACGCGCTATTTTGAATTCAAATTTTGGTTGGAAAATTCACAAAATGGTGTTTATTTATCTAGCAGTTCACTTCCCAACACTTTCAATGGTTTAACAAATAATCTAACAATAACGTCAGTAGGCAACCCCATCTGATCAGAAGTTATAATTAAACTCACCTCCAGTTTAACCGTCTGTTAATTTATTCATCAATTAACCTCCCCAAATTTTCAAAACCTCTGTGCTTGAAAGTAGACCAAACAGAACCTTATCTACTAGGTTAATTTTCGTATTTGTTTCCTGGTTGGGAAAAAACATAGGAGAAAGTCAAGAGTTCAATATTGGCACCTCTAGATTAAATTGTTGCAGTGTATGTGTCCTTTCATTTAGACTTGATTTCCTAATTAGCATAGGTGGTAATAGCTGAATCTGAGAACAGAGGGCGAATTTATCAGGCAGGGCAAAGTGTTTGTTAGAAATGAGTTATATCAGATGCAATTTTGAAAGATAAATCAAACAATATATTCTTAAGCCATGATGATAGTATTGTCTCAAGCTTTATATAATTAAATGTAAATATGTCCATACTTTCTTGATTCGTGATAGGTTATCTAGTATGTTTCAGTCTTGTCTTCTTTACTCTTATTTGGTTTTACAAATTGAGCCGGTCTCCCCAACCCTAAATAGTAGCCTCCCACTAACTACTTTTTGTTGTATTCCCATGAAATTAGTCAACCTCGTTTTCTTGGCTAAGGATCGTATCCATCAAATTGTTTGTCCCCTCCTCTCCCTAGCAGGGATAGTGTACATGGCCTCCCCTCCCACCCCTAGACACATTTCCCCATCTCCTCATTTGGCCTTCTCCACCCCCTCCACTTTTCCAAAGCATCAGACTGTAACGTGTCCATCTACCAATCTAAATTCCCAGAAGGCTCAAGAGCAGATGAGCATGCGCATCGCCTTATCAAGATCTGCGAGAAGATGGAGCATACCATCAACGGTGGCACGGTGCTTACCAACCATGTGGAGCACTCATTTGAAATTTCTTCTTTGTCTTCCTCATAAGTGCTTACTTACAAATTACCGAACTGTTTTTTGGGTAGGCAATGCCACGCAGTACTGATTGTATTGTCTTGGCTATCATCCTCGCTTTAATTTTCTTGTGTATGTGGGTTAGTGTTGATCCGTTCAGTGGATGTGCCACTGGCTCAAATATCAAATCTAGGTTTTACACAACGGAACGTGCTTTTTTCCAAAAATAGAAATAAAAATTGGGTGTGGAAGGGGACTTCAACGCGTGTAGAACCTAAAAATTAGTTTGTCGGGTAGAAATTACTTGTGTAATACTTTCTCTTGGATAGGTCTTTCTTTATTCGAAAAGCTATTGATCTCATTAGTCATGTTGTTCCCCACCAATCTAAGTTGTAGATCTTTGAGTATTTTCATTGTCCTTAAAAAATTATTTATGTGCTTTCTGTGTCTTAGATGGTATACACATGTTGTTTATCAAGAAATTGTAAAAATTGGTTTTATATTATATGATGGAGGTCTCCCAACCTATATGTCCAATTCGTTGTGCATTGTTGATTCCTGAAAAGCGGCCATGGTTTTTATATTGTTTGGTAAGTTGAAGCATGTTTCTTTTTTATCTCAGAAGGTCGAGAAACATTCACGGCTAACGGCATGTACACCTAAGTATTGATGTAAGTGTTGATAGGAAAATCTTGAATTAAGCTTATTTTATGATAAATTGATTATTTATGTTAGCCTATTTTTAGGTTACCACAAAGACAAGGCCTCCGTTTGTTTTTGCTGGCCCATTGGAGGGAGGATTCAGTGCAATGTATTTTCTGAACGGGCCACCAAGCGGGTATGGCAAGTGTCTTTATAGTACCTGCTTGTCTTCTTTATCAGGCCCATTTGGGTTTACCAAGCGGGACCAAGCGGGGTTGTAATCTTCATGTACGGGCCTTATTCTTGAATCCTTTGTAACTAAATGGCCCACCGTTTGGCCCTAGAAAAAATGGCCAACTTTTTTGTGTTCGTACAAGTGGCTGTAATCGAGTGAGCCAAATCATTTTCAAACAACAAGAACGCTGTTAGGCTGGCCATAGTGCTAGTATCATAGGTAGTACATCATGCATCCTAGACCCATAAAAATGATGATGTGGTATCTAATTAATGAGGAGAGATAAAATTAGAGTAACATAGGTAGATACTGTATTATAGCGCACATTATGAGAAAAGCAATGCCAAATAGATCTTGTACATAGATTTACATTGGGATTCTATAAAATAATAAATTTACAAGTTTATGATACTACACTATAATACCATCCATTATAGAGATAGTATCATACTCCCTCCATACTAGAGCTTAAGGCGTAAAAAAATTGGCGCAAGGATTAAGGTGGCCGTGCATGCAGATTTGCTTCCATGTTTGCCCCTCATAAATCGCTGCTACTAACTTCTCCTTTTATTTCTCTCTCTTTCCTTATACACGCACCAGACTCCTCGTTACCTTCCACCACCGTGTATAACCAATCAAGTGCCAGTTTTAAAGGAGATTCATTGGAAGAGCAATTAACTCAGCGTAAATTGAGGAGCTAATACCATGTGTATGCCATAGGTGGCTCAATCGTCTCCTCTTTTTTAGCAAACTAGAAACAGATGCTAGGGGCACCTTCGGCAGAAACAGACTAAACTTTAGCATGCGCCTTATGCTTTCAGGAAAAAACGAATTTTTTTTACGCCTTAACCTCTGGTACGGAGGGAGTAGATAAATATTATATGCATGATAGTAGTACTAGTGTATGATACTATGCACTATGATCAGCCTTAGCGGGTCATGAACAGCCGTGCATGCGCATGTGGGCCTAATCTGCGTCGAAGACGTGGCTGCTTGCCGCACATTGCACATGCGGCGCAGAGGCAAGCAAAACACGGCGACCGGGCGACGGACCTTGAGAGAAGTGACACGGAGCCATGGATCCGTGGAACACGAGACGCCTCGATCCATTTCGCCGCTCAGCCCGACGGTGTAGTCTGTGTTTTCTATCTCTTGGGAGCCTGTGGATGGGGAGTCGGGACAGCCGTGCGTGCATCCGAAGGAAGCGGCTGGGGATGGAAACGAGCGCACGGTCACGAACGGAGACGACGGCCGGCCCCGGCAAGCACGGTCTCCCGGGCGGGCGCGCGCGCGCGCACATTCCCCATCGGACCATCCACCACCCGCCATGGAACGTGCAAGCGAACCAAATTAATTTCTCCCTCCCTCCAGATGCACCAGTAATAACCATCCGTGCAGTGGGGCGCAGATCGCTCTGCCATTAATTGGCGGTTCCTGCACTGCACGCGAACCTAATCATCCGGTTAACCTGGTTGATCTGGTGATCCACTCCGGTCTTCCTCCTCCGGATAACGATTCCACCACCAGCCGGTCGGGCAGGCGCCGGGGCCGGCTCCACGTCCACGGTGGTGATCCATTCATCAGTTCCACCTTCCACGCATCTATGCTGTATCTGCGCTGTGGATGTGTTCTCCTGCGGTACGTAGACGTAGCGTCTCCATCAACAAGCTGTACGTGCATGCAGCTCAGCTACGTGACCGATCCAACGGCACGGCACTGTACGGATACGGTCGATGGATCATGCAGCGAGAGCGAGTGAGGACTGACACTGTATTATTGAGTGAGTGAGCCGTAGATAGAGCTACAGATACGCACCCAGGCTCACACGCATACGGTACTGCATCTGAGGGGAGGGGGACAGGGTGGAGATGGGCGGCAGCGGCAGCACATGGACGCACATGCTCGCCCCGTCCTCGACCACGGCGCCGGGCGGGCCGGTAGGGTAGTCCTCGTCCGCGACAGACTGCCATAGGCGAAATCGCCCCATTGGCCTACACGCCTACACGCGCGCCGCGATCGGCGCAAATCTGCGGATCATACCTGATGGAGGAGAGACCATACAAGGAAAACCATCCTGGTTTCGATTTGCGAAGGAACGCGGCCAAATCAAGCTGCCACCGCGAGAACGAAGGTGGGCGCTGGACTCGATGGGATGGGATGGGATGGGATGGCAGGTGGTGGGCCCTCCTCGCGGGCTCGCGGCCGTGTCGCCGTGCTGGCCCGCACCGCCGCAGGCTAGCCAACACGGGCGCTGTCTGGATTCATTATTTGCGATTGAACCAGCGTCATTATATGAGCAAGATGGTCCTCCAAACAACCGCGCTGCATCGGCTATCTGGCCTATGCTTTGACTAATCAGGAACGGAACGGAACGGAATTTTGCACATTACACCCTCAGCTTTTCGCTGTAATCAGGGCGTTTGACCGGTCCACGCCCAACCACGAGCTGCCCGCCCCACGTGCATGCGGGCGACACAAGGGAACGAACAGGAACGAGAACTGATTGGATTGGACCAATTTTTAACCGCGGTAATCACGCTTCCACGTGGACGCCTAGCAATAGGCCACCCGTTATCGCTTGTCGCGTGCGCGCGCAAAACTCAAAAAAGTTACTACACGGAGTAGAGTCCTAGTGGAGTGGGTGGATATTCGGATTTGATGATTCGGTAAAAGCGGAGCAGGACGCACGGACACGTGGGGCGTGCAGGCCTGCTCTGACACAATGGGGATGAGGGTCCGCATCCGTTTGAACTTTCGGCTTCCTTCGATCCACCGTACCCTACCCTAGGGTGAATTTTGCGTGAGCCGATCTACCTCCTGCGAGTGAATTACACAAATATACCACAATTGGGGCAATGGTAACGCGTCAGTACCATTCTTGGAATTTTTTGCTAAAAACTACCACTTGTGGGGTAATCCGTAACAGATAGCACAAATCGTTGGTTGATACTGTTTTAACCACCATGGCCCCATCGTCAGACTGACGTGGCCAAACGGCGGTCAACTCGCCCGCTCCAACCGCGTCCCTGGCGCCCCCGTCTCCGGCTGTGGCCATGCTGCCACGCACGCGTCCCTTCACGGCCCTGCCTTGCTCGCTCGACGCCGGCCTGCCACGCCCTTCTCCAACACCCGCTGCGCCATGATGCTCACACCAGCCGCCCTGTGTCCGGCTCCGCCACCCGCGATCCCGGCCGGCTGCGCCTCGACGTGCCCGTGCCCGTGCCGGCTGCGCTTCACCGCGCCTCATTCGACCGCTGCGCCGCCCGTTCCAGCTGCCGCGTTCCGGCTCCCCCAAGCACGCCCAACCTGCTTCTCCTCCGCATGCTGCTCCTCGACGTCTACCAGCACCGGGCCATGCTGGTGCTCGCGCTGGCCTGCATCACCATCGCCGTTCTCTGGACCAACACCACCCAGATCCTCCTCTTCTTCGCCCAGGACCCGAACATCGCCGCCGAGGCCCTGGCTCATCCCGTCCCTCGTCCCCTACGTGCCGCTCGCGTGCCACGTCCGATTCTTGCAGACGCAGAGCATCATCGTGCCGGTCATGGCCAGCTCCGCCGTCACCGCGCTCACCCACGTCCTCGTGTGCTGGGCGCTCGTGCACGGCGCTGGCATGGGGAGCAAAGGCGCGGCGCTAAGCGGCGCCATCTACTGCACCACCTATCTCGCCGTGCTGGCCCTCTACATCGGGTACGAGCGTGAGACTGCACGCACGGAAGGTGTTTGACGAAAAGCGTGGCGAGGCATGAGGGACTTGCCGTCCTTCTTCAGGGAGAGCAGCATCCGGAAATGCATATTGCAGCTAGCACATGCACATGGTTACTTATAAATCGCATGTACTGCAGCTGAGAGCACGGAATCAGACAAGAACCACATCGGCTTGCACTTGAACGAGCTCGTCTGGGCCGCGCCAAACTGGTCGTCGCCGTCCTGTTCCCCACGCTCCAACGCAGCCAGAGTAGGGAGAAGCACAAGGTGCAACCGGTCAGGTACAGCGGCGCCGGCGACCTGGGGGTGCGCGACTTCCGATGCATGGTGAGCAAGCAGATCGTGGGCATCCTGCTCACCGTGTCACCTCCGCCACTTTGTGCGCCGCCCCAGCGTCTCCTGCTCCGTCCTTCATCTCCAGCTCCCCGCTTGCCAAGAGAGTGCACACCTTCGCCGGCACCCCCGCCCTCATGGTCTCCGTCATGCTCCTCCTGGGGTTGCGACCGGCCTGGTCTTAGGGCATGAGCAATGGAGGCAGCTGTCCAACTAGGCTTGGATAAAACTTTTGACATATGCATGCCATGTTATGGTTCCATTAATATGTCTTTCTCTCAAAAGCTGATTTGGTTTTCTTTTTCTCTCTCACATTTTCCACTTTATGGCTGAAGAGGTTGCCTCCTGATGAAGAGGCTGCCTCCTCATCCGAACCTACTTTGGACCACCCGAACCTAGTTAAAGGTGTGAGGCAACACCCCTAGGGCTATGCATTGGGCATGCCCTTAACCAGCTCCGTCCGGCATCTAACGAGAGAAAACGGTCGTTGGCCCTGTTAGTGGGCCCGCATGGGTTAAACTTCTCTCACCTTGCTGTTTGTTCTATCTGTTACGGATTACCCCACAAGTGGTAGTTTTTAGCAAAAAATTCCAAGAATGGTACTAACGCCGTTACCACTGCCCCAATTGTGGTAGATTTGTGTAATTCACTCACCTCCTGCCTATCGTGTCCGCGTCGGCCTGACAAGCTTTTCACTCCTCCGCTCGCAAGTTCTACGGTGAAACGAGCGTTTACCACGCGACAAACTTGTCTCGTAAAAAAATAAAACACCGGCAAGAAGTTGCCTTCACCGGGCAACATCGGTAAAACGGTCAATTTTAGCATCAAACAACCCAATACGTCGCGGTGTGTGCCTATCGACCGTTAACCGAAAAAATAAATAAATAAAATTCAAATGAAAACTAAAACCACGCGAAATTTTAGAAAGATCTCATTCATTCAAAGATTATTTACATGTATAATAAAAGAAAACTAAAAACTAAACCCTAGTTATGGTTGGCGTAATCCCTGCAACAAGGTCGACAACCTGCCACCTACTCCTTGTCCTCGTCCTACGTGGGCGCGATGATTATGAGCAATATGCATAGCCCTTACTGCGGCCACGCAGGGTACGTCGATGGCATGTGCTGCGGCGAAGGCGGTTGTGCTACCATCTGACCTTCCTACACACCTTACGGCGGACGGTGGCAACACCATGTTGTGCTCCACCACCATCGCAGTGAGCCGGGCAACATCATACTGCCCCTCCCAGACCAACTTGACCTCCTCTGTCGCCATCGACTCCTCGATGGCGAGGGCATAGGTTGCATCCTCTTCGTAGCCCGGCGGTATCGGAACCTCCTGCTTGACCACCACTTCCTCAAACGGAGACTCGACCTCATCCCCCTCGTTTTCCTCAACGTCCTCCTCAACATTACACACGGTGAGGTCATCATAGTCTTTGCCATACTCGAAGTCGCGCACCTCAGAGGATGCCCGTCGCCCCTTGTGTTCCCACACGATGAAGGTCAAGCGACTACTGGAGCCAAGTGATGCGGTGCCGCATCTCTGCTTCTAGCATCGGTCGTCAGTCATCGCTGACTGCACCGACACCCTACTAAGGTTGTGGTGTCTGCCGTCGGGAAGGAAGACGTCATTGTGGTTGCATGGGCCCGCCTCCGCTCACCTCCGTTGGCACTGCAACACAAGGACATAGAGATAGTTGCGCTCTCGTCGAGAAGAGTTTTAGGGTCTTCCACACTAATAGTACTAATAGGATATGAGAATATTTTCTTATAGTATGCTAAAATCGTGTGTTTGATTGCAAAAGAAAGATTGTTCAAAGCCAAAGAATTATGAAGGTGATGATAATTAGATAAACAAAGTGCTCTAAAAAAAATTATAGAGCGGGTACAAGTTGAGGTACATGCTCAAACCAAAGCTATGAACTACTTCATGCTCGGCTTGAATGAGCGAGTCTTAAACATGTTTGAGGGCTCCTCACAAACTCTTCCGGTTGAACTTGATGATCCTATGGTGTGATAATAATTCATCCTCATATGAACTATTGGTACAAACTACAAAGGTGTGGAAGCCTCTAATTCATTTGAGATGTGAAAGTGCGAGAGCTCACGATGTGGTTCTATATGTGACATTATAATTGTTGCTTCAAATGCCTCTTGTATTTTAACGACTCGAGATTCATGAACATGATGACAGTGTCCATTAAACTACTATCTCGCTCGGGGACGATCAAGACTCAAGAGTTTAAGCTTGTGAAAGTTGATGAGTGCATTTTTAAGCAGATTTACATTATGTGTTTTGCATGTAGTGTTAGGTTTTTGGTATTTTACAACGCTCGCGCACAAGTTTTATGTTTGTTTCCATAGGATCCCAAATTATGAAGATATTGCTAAACAATCCGCATATGCCGGGACCAACATGCATGCCCAGAAGCCGGAGCCGAAGGAGGTGGAGGGCGCCTCGAAGATGGCGGTGTACCTCTGCCAGTAGCGCCTCTTTGTCGGCAGCAAACAATCTAGAGGACACGCGTCGCTACAATGCGGTGTAGATTGACTAGATGAACGACCACCGTGCCTGGGAGGGGAACATTGAGGACGTCATCGCAGCGTCGATAAGCGACTGTGGCCTACCCCTCGTTGACCTCACTAATGAAGATGACGACGCATGAGTCAACGATGTCGTGAAGGATGAGCTGGCCAACCGGCACGGGAAGAACAACATGAGCGATGACGGCTGGCGCTTTTTCGAGTACTACTACCACAGAAGCGGCGATATACGTCAATAGATTTGGTTGTATTTCATTCAAAATATTGCAAAATATAATAAATATGAATAGAATTTCAAGTTTACCCTAAAAAAGAATTTCAAGTTTATGTTTGAATTTGAAAAAAAAAGACGGCTACCCCAATCAATTGATCTGGCGCTTGTGTGCTCTAAAGTTGTGTCACTTGCCTTCAAACCGATGTTCTTTCTAATAGGCTAGGTATGTCCATCTTTTACATAGCAAACTTTTCGAGCCGACCCGATGGACCATAGCCTACCAATTAGGCACTAATATTCGATAGCACAAACAAAGTATCATAACGACAATTATTCCATGCAAATTAGCTTTAATCGCGAACGGAAAGCAACCAAGAACGGCACGCACTTTCCGTGACAGCCCGGCCCAGCCATCTGGAGCCTCCCGGTCCAATCCGGCGCGGCGCCTTTCCGCCTCCGGAGAGCGATATGCCCGGAGCGCACCGCCACCAATCCCATCCCCAAAAGCCACCACGGCCGCCTCCCTCCGATCATCGCCACTGATTACTACTCAAATCCTTCTGCCGCGCGCTGACATGATTAGCAATCGTACTCGGCATCCTCCAGGGGAATAATTGTGAGTACCCCTTATATTTCTTTATCTTCTTCAGTATAGTAATGATAATTCTGATGTCGCATTCGCATCAGTTTCGTTTGATCTTCGGATGTGGACGGCGTGGGCATCCGTTGTAGGAGTATATTTTTTACACGTCGCGGTGGCATCCTGAGAAAAGCATGTCCACCCTGATTGTATATGGGTGCTCGTTCCATCTCATCGCTGTCTCGTCTACGAGTGCGTCGATGCAACGGAGGAAAGCAACAGCACTTCAGCAGAGATCACCACCCAGGGTAGATTCAAACGAGAAAAGGTAGAAAGATAGAAGAAAACGTAGAACAGAAAACATGTTCTGAAGTGAGCTGAATGTGCTGCCGAGGAAGAGGACCACGATCCACGGCCAACGCTGACACCCCTCCCTACCGCCGGCAGCAGCACGGTGTGGTGTAGGGCAGCGAAGGAGTGGTCCTTCCCCATTTCCCATCGACACGCCTAGCGTACAACTGACCTGATTTGTTCATATCTTCATTCATTCATTCATGTTGTGAAATTATACATACACCAACACAGCACACTACGCTAGCTATGCCTGCCTGTCACTTGTCCATTACCAGTGTATCTCTGTTTGTACTGTTCTGCAATACAGCGAGCACAGCACTAGCGTATGCTGCTGCTGTTACATTGTATTATCATCACACCTAATGTGCTGCTGCTGCTACATAACTAGTGTAGTGGCTGTAGTGTGGTGGTGTTGGTACATCAATGTGGGGTTGGTGGTGGTAGTAGTATTGGTACTAGTAGTACTAACAGTGGTAATTAACTAACTGTAACTAATGCATTTGGTAGTAATAATACGAAGGGCCCTACTGTATGTGGCACTGTATTCTTAAAGCCTTTGGGGGCTGCCGCTGTTTTTGTTTTCCTTCTCCTCTCTTGTGGTTTAGTAATGTGCTGGTACCATCAACTTTGAAGAGGAGAAGGGGAAGAAAGAAAGAAAAAAGGGACTGAAACTAAAACTATGCTGCAACTTCTTCACTCTTCTTTCCTAGTATATTGTGCACTATTCTCTTTTCTTTGCTGCTAGTATTCCTGCGCAAAGGCAACAACACAAAGGAGGAAGAGAATGTAAGACACCATCATGCATTCCATTCCAACAGGTGCACATGATTTTACTAGGAAGCATGGTGTTTCAGACGGACTTTGTAAAGGGAGGGATGCTAGACTAGGTGCTTACTATGATTAGGCAGTAGTAGTATTACTCACTTCCATTCAGGGCCTACTTTACATCCCGATCGCGCCGTGATCGGAGGACAGCCTGCATGCATGATACTTTCAGCGAATCAATCATGGTACACCAGATACATTCTGCAATTTGCAATATTAAAAGTGAAGTAGATGCCATGGAGCTAGTGTTGAGCATACCTGGACATGGGGAAGAAGTATGGTTTTGGTGAGGGTATGTCCAATGCAGGGGGCAGGAGATGGTTAGTGCCATTCCTCACGCCATTGCCGATGCCGATGTAGGCGGCGTTGCAACCGGTCGAGGCGGTGGCGGCGGAGATCTCGGCCTCAGTGGGCGCGAAAGGGCCACGGGCGAACGCGGCGGCCTTGGTCGGCGACGCAAACGGGCTGTCCGGCAGGTTATGCTCCGCGCTGCACATAGCAAAATGAGGAGCTAAAAGGTTGAGTTTGGTGAAATGTTTACTTCCCTCCCTCTGCTGGATGAAAGCTAAGTGTAATGAAAGGAAACAAATGGCGATGATGATTGTGATTTGTTTAGCGTTAACTTCCACCTTTGGTCACTGTCAGTGTTAGGGCTGGTGGAATCGCCGGAGGATTCATCCTTATCGGCTCCGTTGACCGCCTTGTGAGGGAAAAGGAAGCCGCAGCCATTGCCTTGCTCTCCCACTGTTACAAAATCAGCGCAAGAAACATTAGCAACACTGCATCTGTTGTTCCGACAAGTGATATGCTGTGTGTTGTCCGTCGCTCGCACAAGTCTTTACCAGAATCAGGCGGCGACTGGTTAGGGCTGGCGGCAGTGGTGTGCTTGGGACTGAAGGGGTTGCCGATCGGAGTCGGCGCTGCTGCGGCGGAGGAGCGTGACTTGAGGTCCAGCAGCTGCAGTCCCATGAGGCGCCGGCTCTGGAGCTCGATCGCCTGCTGCAGCTCCACCGCCTGCTGCTGCTCCTCGAGCTTCCTCCTCAGCAGCATCTCGTTGGCGCTGTTCGAGTGCTGCAGCATCCTCGCACCTGGAACCCAACCAACACAAAATATCAGCTCCCATTTAACATCCATCTGATCAAATCAAGGAGCACCAAGATTGAACTGAATGTGACAATGACGAACCGAGCTGGTGCAGATCGAAGGGATCTCTGGCGTCCAACCCGGTGGGAGAGCCGCAGCCGGAGAAGTCCACGCCCTGCTGCTTCCTGTAAAGCAACAGGCAAGTAATTAGTCATGGGTGTTGTTGCTATTACTGCTGCCGGAAGCAAGGAAAGATGGGCGTGGGTGGTGTGGCTTGCCTGAACTTGTCGGGGACCTTGCCCTTCTCCTTGTAGGGCTTGACGAGCACGCGGGCGTCGCAGATGAAGTGCGGGTTGCCCTTGGCCAGGATCAGCTTCACCGTCTCCGGGTACACGAAGGTGACGAACCCGAACATGCGCTTCTGCTGGTAGGGAATGCGCACGTCGTGGACGGGCCCGTAGATGCTACGGTTCAGAGGAAGAGCACGGTTAATCTCCACACGAAACTCGGCAATGGATGCTCTCTGTTGGAATCAAGGGAGTACCTGAAGTAGTTGGAGACGTCCTCCTCGCGGAAGGTGCTGTCCGCCGGGAAGGTGAGGTAAATCTGCCGGGACCCCGGGTTCATCAGGCTGGCGAAGTCGGCGCGGTCTAGCCGGGGACGGCCCATGAACTTGTGCGCCTCGTCGCCGCCCAGCATCAGCGCTGCTGCGGCCGCCGCGGCAGCGGCCCTGCGAATCGGAGCAACCGTTGGCTGCCTGCCTGCTGCTGGTAGAAACGAACGAGAGCGGCATGCAAGGAGCTCGGAGGTGGTAAATTACCTTTGGCTCTCGTTTTGCTGCTGCTGCTGCAGGAGCAAGCTCAGGCACTTGCTGGCCGCGGAGGGGGAGCCGGGGAGTGAGCCCGTGGGTGAGTAGGGGAACGCGGCAGCGGCGGCGGCCAGGCGCTGGGACTTGGAGCGGAGGAGGAAGTCCTGGCACTGCTGCTCCATGGAGGCCTGGTCCATCTTCGCCCCGACGAGAGCGTCGTCGGAGAGGCCGCCGCCGTGCACGAACCGGCAGGCGCTGCCGTTTTTGCAGTACCCGCGCGCGTAGTACAGGCACGGCTTCCAGCCGAGGCCGTCGCTGCCGCCGAAGCAGAGCTCGCTGACGGACGCGCTCCGCCGGTGCCCCGGCCCGCCGTTGGCCCACCCTGCGCCGCCGTACGGGAAGAGCCCGCCGTCGCCGGCGCCCGGGCTTCGGCACTCGCCGTTGTCGAACTGTGGGAGCTGACGCCCTCCTCCTCCGCCCATGCCGGTGTCGCCGCTGAGGAACGCGAGCTGGTCCTGCAGGTGGAGCTCGTCGAGGATCAGCGAGTCCCCGCTGAAGAACGGCGACGGCGGGCCGTTGGCCGGGCTCATCAGCTCCTCCCTGACGCCGGCCATCTCCTCCGCGGCGCCATTGCTCACGCTGTTGCTCCTCGAGAACACGGGCGGCGGGGCCCACGACGACGGCGAGGAGACCGAGAGCGGCGAGGGCGCCGTTCCGCCGCCGCCGCGCCCGGAGTTCTGGCGCGAGAGCATGAACGGCGAGTGTCCTCCTGCCTGGGAGGCGGAGGTCGGCGTGCCCGGCCCCGACCCCGGGAGCAGGCCGAGGTCCTTGCGCGCCTTGGCCATGACGGCGTGCAGCAGCGCCTCCGGGCCGAAGGCGAGCCGTATCATCTCCTTCTCGCCGTGGTCCTGGATGAGCAGGAGGCCCATGATCTTGGCGGCGTGGTCCGGGTCCAGGCCCTGGATCCGCGCAAACACCACCTTGGTCGCCTCGTAGGCGTCCATGCCGCGCGCCGATCGAACAAACTCGAGCGAGAACCAACCTAGCAAACCTCACACACCCTTCTTCTTCCTCCTTCCTCCTCGTCCTTCGTCGCAGAACTAGCTAGACAGCACGCTGGAGCCCGAGACGAGCAGCTCCATGAATCCCCAGAGCTCGCGCGCGGTCGTGGGTGGCAGCGGCAGCGAAGAGGGTTAGCTAGCTATGCTAGTAGAGTTGAGGGTGGTGCGCACCTTCCCCCTCGGGCGGTACCCCAATCTCTCTATCTATAAGCTGGCTGCTGCTCTGCTCCGCTTTCGCGGGGAAGAGGGGGTCGCTGGTGATGGGGAGGACATGGCGGGGGTGTTTAGGGAAAAAGTACCGGGTTTGTCCTCTGGTGTTTTTAGCAGTGTTGTTTGGACTGTGTGTGTTTTTATTGTTTCAGGAGGTGGATAGATCTGGATCTCCGTGGACCCCATTTATAAAACTCGACCCACCTCCTCTCTGTGACTATCTTGGCCTCTTTCTCCTTTTTCATTTCTTTTTTTTCCCGATCATCATCATAGGAAGGAAAATGTGTTCTTGTCTCAACATTCTTTGACGCCCAATATCCGTGTTCGTTCAATACAAGTTTGTTTCGGTGACAAATGAGAACCAAAATCTTATGGTCCATCTCGTGAGAGTTTTTCTCAGAGCAACCACATATTTAATTAATTGAAAAACAAGTTATACGAAGTAACACATGTGGAAACTAAAAGATAAATCGGGATAAAATAATTGTCTTGAATTTTCTTAGAAAATCCTAAATGACCAAGAAATACAAAACGACCCCTAGGGTTTCCTGCAACCACCATAGCCAGCAGGCGCCGCCCAACTCCAGCGCCACCGAGACGGACACCGGAAGAGACGTCGAGCCTCCAGCATTGCAAGACCCAAAAAAGCAACATCGTCGACGAGGTTTTGTGATTCGATGAACAGGCATGCTGTAAGCAGCGAGGCACATGTCGATATGGCATGTCGACCGGGGGACGTCCCCATGCTATCTTGGACTAAAATCCATCGCCTCCCATCAACGAAGTCGGAGAAGAACGACATATCCACCACCTCCGGACCAACATCTCGTGAGATTTAGGCTAAAGCTCACGCAGTTGCGGTCCATGAAATCACCATCGGTTTGAACACCATGCCATGTTTGTTCATCATTCGAGCTCATGAGCTGACACGGGAACAACACAACGGACATGAGGTCGGAGGTCCAATATTGTGGAGGGAAGGGATACGGTTGGAGTGGGAGCTTCTGGCGTCACAGAATATGACTGCAGCATGTCGGGGTAGTAGGATGATCAGATAGACACGTTATTGTAGCAATTGAACGAGGGGTAGGGTGATGAAATGCATTATCATCACAACTCACGCGCACGAGAACGAATCCCGTTGGATCGGAGGGTGGTTACCAGAGGTTTGGGAGATGAAGTTATAATTTGCGAGATCCACAATAGTGACTGGACACGTACGTCGGCCGAACCCTAAAGTATGGAAATTTTTTATTCAAAAATGAAAAAAGTCAAGACACATTAATAGTTTTCAGGATCCTAAACATTATCACCCAGTACAATGGAAATAACCACGCGGAAGAAGTACAATAAAGATAGAAATATATTTAAAATGAAGTATAACTTAGAACATACCTAGAACAATCTTTAATGCCATGTAGAAGCTTGCAAAGCTTTACACTCCTTTTGAATATCTTCCCTTAATTATACCAAGACCGAGACTTTCGAATGTCTCAAGCTCGATGTAGCTCACCATCAATTCATTAAGTTAGCAACCAGACATCTTAGCCAAGAGAATTTGTTAGTGATTATCAAGTAATATATCCTTCCTTCTCCAAGATGAACTTCTCAACTCTGGACACATCACTAAAAAAACATTGAGATCCCCAGCATCTCGATAAAGCAACAACCATGAGTTGCAATTGGTCGGCGGAGCAATGAATATTTGAAAAGCATATGGGTTCTCATCATGGATTAGTTCCTTCTCTCATATTGGATGCTGCATCATACTCTTTGCCTCGTAGTCTAAGGCAAACCGGGTATACCACTAACCTAAGGAACCAAGATGCCTAGAGGGGTGAATATGCGACTAAGAAACTCTTTCGAATTTGGATTGATCCTAATTAATGTGGAACTAAACTAAATGGATACTTTTCAAGCATAAATCCTGAATATATTATACTCAAGTATGTGCACCAGCAAGTTATAGCTCAACCAGATAGCAAATACAACTAAGAGCTAAAAATTCAAAGTTATATAAGATATACCAATAGTAGCAAGTATGAGTTGCGGGATGTAAAGGGAACAAGAGACAACCAATGTATTTACCGGCATTCGGATGTCCACCGACATCCTACTCTCCGTTGAAGAGGTCTGATACGTCCAATTTGCATCACTATTTTATATCATAATTTGCTGATTATTCATTGATATATTTCATATTGGGACACAATACTTATGTTATTTCATCTATTTTGCATGTTTCATGATTATTTGGAGATCGAGCACCGGAGTCGGGATTACTCGCTGGAAAAAGCACCGTCGGGATGCGATATTTCGGAAGATCAAGCTGTGGAAGGCGGTTTACGAGAAAATCCTATTTTTCCGGATGACGGAGGAAGCCGGAAGGGGGAGCCAGCTGGACCCGGGGTGGGCCCACACCATAGGGTGGCGCGGCCCATGGCTCCGGCCGCGCCACCATGTGGTGTGGGGCCCCCTCGGCCTCTTTCGCCTCCTTTTCTTCGCGAAACCCTTCGTCCCGAAGACCTAAGCCACGAGAGGAATCCTCACGAAGGGTTACGAGCCCGCCTCGCGGGGCGGAGAACACCGGAGAGAAAAGAGCTCTCCGGCGGGCGAGGAATCCGCTGGGGAAATTCCCTCCCGGAGGGGAAATCGACGCCATCGTCACCGCCATCGAGCTGGACATCATCTCCATCACCATCATCACCATCTCCACCATCATCACCGCCATCTCCACCGCTGGACATCGTCACCGCTGTAGCAATTTGGGTTTGATCTTGATTGTTTGATAGGGAAACTCTCCCGATCTCGATTTCTACTTGTTGTTTATGCTATTGAGTGAAACCATTGAACCAAGGTCTATGTTCAGATTGTTATTCATCATCATATCACCTCTGATCATGTTCCATATGATGTCTCGTGAGTAGTTCGTTTAGTTCTTGAGGACATGGGTGAAGTCTAATTGTTAGTAGTGAACTATGGTTGAGTAATATTCAATGTTATGATATTTAAGTTGTGGTGTTATTCTTCTAGTGGTGTCGTGTGAACGTCGACTACACGACACTTCACCATTTATGGGCCTAGGGGAATGCATCTTGTACTCGTTTGCCAATTGCGGGGTTGCCGGAGTGACGAAACCTAAACCCCCGTTGGTATATCGATGCGGGAGGGATCGCAGGATCTCGAGTTTAAGGCTGTGGTTAGATTTATCTTAATTACTTTCTTGTAGTTGCGGATGCTTGCAAGGGGTATAATCACAAGTATGTATTAGTCCTAGGAAGGGCGGTACATTAGCATAGGTTCACCCACACAACACTTATCAAAACAATGAAGATTAATCGGTTGTATGTAGCGAAAGCACTAGACTAAAATCCCGTGTGTCCTCGAGAACGTTTGGTCATTATAAGTAAACAAACCGGCTTGTCCTTTGTGCTAAAAAGGATTGGGCCACTCGCTGCAATTATTTCTCTCGCATTTTACTTACTCGTACTTTATTCATCTATTACATCAAAACCCCCTGAATACTTGTCTGTGAGCATTTACAGTGAATCCTTTATCAAAACCTGCTGTCAACACCTTCTGCTCCTCGTTGGGATCGACATTCTTACTTATCGAAGATACTACGATACACCCCTATACTTGTGGGTCATCAAGACTATTTTACAGGCGCCGTTGCCGGGGGTGAAGCGCTATTGGTAAGTGGAATTGGTAAGGAAAACCTTTACTTGTTTGTGCTGATTTTATTTACGCCTACTTGCTATAAGTCATTATGGAGAGATCTTCTCTTCAATTTCTATTTGGGAAATCTACTACTACTGCAACGGTAGTGGATGAGGCGCCGAGTGAGGAAGTAATACCATATAAAATACCTACGAAAATTATTGAACATGTTATGGATAACCGCTATGAAGGGGATGGAAGCTGTCCATCCTGGTGATCATTTACTTGTTTTTGCATGAATTATGCGGGTTATTCAAGTGTGCAGGTATTGCTATGAATGAAGTTAGGAAGAAGCTATTCTCTATATCGATGTCCGGTAAGCGGCGCATTGGTATAAATTGCTTGAAGAATGGTGATTCTCTTGATTGGGAGGACATTGTGCCTTTATTTTATTCCAAATTTTATCCTCCAAGTGAAATTCACAAAGATCGGAACCGCATATATAATTTCTGGCCTCATGATGGAGAGAGTATTGCCCAAGCTTGGGGGAGATTGAAGTCTTTAATGCTCAAATGCCCCATTCATGAGCTTCCTGGTAATGTTATTATTGATAATTTCTATGCAAGACTTTCTTTTCAAGACAAGACCTTGCTTGGATACTTCTTGTTACTGGATCATTTACGCGCAATAAAGAAGAGTTTAAAAGGGACCTTCTTGATCGGATCCAAGAAAATACTGAAGGTTGGGAGAACGACAAAGATAGAGAATCGAGTATAATTTATGAGTATAAATGCATTGAAGCTTTTATGGATACCGATACATTTCGTAATATGAGTGCTACATATGGTCTTGATTCTCAAGTTGCTGCAAACCTTTATAAAGCTTTTGCCTCTCATTATGAATTGCCTAAGAAGAATTTTGATAAGTATCATGAACCGTATAAAGATAAAATTGATTCATCTATTAATAAGTGCGTAGTAGTTGAAACTGTTGATCATGTTATTCCTGAAGCTTATATTGAAAAAACTCCTTTCCCTGCTAAAATGAAAGAGTACTCTGTTATAAATAGTGCGGTTCATAAAAGTGAAAAGAAACCTAGGGAACTCGAAGAACAAATAAAAGTTGAACTTCTTTGTTGCCATAGTTAAAGATCTTGTGACTTGAAAATGTAGAGGATGGTCATATTATTTTCACGTGAAGATGCTTCTAATATTGTTTCACATCCTCATAAACCCAAACAAGCTAGTGTTCCTATGCTATCTGTTAAAATTGGTGATCATTGCTATTATGGTTTATGCGATATTGGTGCAAGTGTTAGTGCTATACCTTATGAGCTTTACACGGAGATTATGCACGAAATTGATTCTTGTGAACTTGAAGATATTGATGTGGTTATTCAGCTGGCTAATAGAGAAACTATTTCTCCAATTGGTATTGTTCGAGATGTGGAAGTTCTATGTGGTAAGATTAAATATCCTGTTGAGTTTTTGGTACTTGGTTCTGCTGCTAGTGATTATTGTCCTATCATTTTTGGTAGATCTTTTCTAAATACTTGTGGAGCTATTATAGATTGCAAGAAAGAGAAAATTTTGACTAAATTTGCTTGTGAATCTTATGAGTTTAACTTCTCTAAATTTACTAAAACTCCTTATAAAGCTGATTTGCCTAGTAATGATTTTAAAATGGAGCAATGTGCATCTATTGTTCTTGTTCCTAATAATCCTTTGCAGCAACATTTGGAGGATAGCGAGAGTGAAGTTTTTAGGAAAGAAAGAGATGAGCTTGAGGAGATTTTTCTTCGCCAACTTATTCTCAAGCATGATTTACGGTGGAAGACTTGGGTACAACACCGCCACCAAAGGAAGATCCTGTTTTTGATTTAAAGCCTTTGCCTGATAATCTTAAATATGCTCATATTGATGATAAGAAAATATATCATGTTATTATTAGTTCTAATCTTACTGAGTTTGAAGAAGAAAGATTATTGCAAATATTGAAGAAACACCGAGGTGCTATTGGCTATACTCTTGATGACTTGAAGGGGATTTCTCCCTCTATTTGCCAACACGCCATTAATATGGAAGATGATGCGAAGCCTGTTGTTGAACCTCGGCGTCGTCTAATTCCCAAGATGAAGGATGTGGTAAGAAATGAGGTATTACGACTTCTTGAAGCTGGTATTATATATCCTATTGCTGATAGTAGATGGGTTAGTCCTGTGCATTGCGTTCCTAAGAAAGGAGGAATGGCTTGTTGTGCCTAATGATAATGATGAGCTCATACCTCAAAGAGTAGTTGTAGGGTATAGAATGTGCATTGATTATCGAAAAGTTAATAAAGTTACTAAAAAAGATCATTACCCTTTACCATTTATTGATCAAATGCTAGAAAGGTTATCTAAAAATACTCATTTTTGTTTCCTTGATGGTTATTCTGGCTTTTCGCAAATTGCTGTTAAAACTAAAGATCAAGAGAAAACCACTTTTACTTGTCCCTATGGAACTTATGCTTATAGGCGTATGCCTTTTGGTTTATGTAATGCTCCTGCTACTTTTCAAAGATGCATGTCTGCTATTTTTCATGGTTTTTGTGAGAGTATTGTGGAAGTATTCATGGATGATTTTTCTGTCTACGGGAATTCTTTTGATAGTTGCTTGCGAAACCTTGATAAAGTTTTGCGGAGATGTGAAGAAACTAACCTTGTTCTTAATTGGGAGAAATGCCACTTTATGGTTAATGAAGGAATTGTATTGGGACATAAAATTTACGAGAGAGGTATCGAAGTTGATAGAGCTAAAGTTGAAGCTATTGAGAAGATGCCCTATCCAAGGGATGTTAAAGGTATTCGTAGTGTTCTTGGTCATGTTGGGTTTTATAGGAGATTTATTAAAGATTTCTCCAAGATTTCAAAGCCTCTTACTAATCTTCTTCAAAAAGATGTACCTTTTGTTTTTGATGATGATTGTAAGGAAGCTTTTGAAACTCTAAAGAAAGCCTTAACAAGCTGCTCCTATAGTTGAACCTCCGATTGGAATTTACCCTTTGAAATTATGTGTGATGCTAGTGATTTTGTTGTAGGCGCTGTTCTTGGACGACGAGTAGATAAAAAATTAAATGTTATTCATTATGCTAGCAAGACTCTTGATGCTTGCTCAAAGAAATTATGCTACTACTGAAAAAGAATTGTTAGCTGTAGTCTTTGCTTGTGATAAATTTAGATCTTATATTGTTGATTCAAAAGTCACAATTCATACTGATCATGCTTGCAATTAGATACCTTATGACAAAGAAAGATGCTAAGCCAAGGCTTATTAGATGGGTACTTCTTTTGCAAGAATTTGATTTACATATTGTAGATAGGAAAGGTGCTGATAATCCTGTTGTTGATAATTTGTCTAGATTGGAATATATTGCTTATGATCCTGTTCTCGTTAATGATAGCTTTCCAAATGAACAATTAGTTTGTAATAAAGGTGAGTTCGCGAGACAGTCCTTGGTATGCTGATTATGCTAACTTTATTGTTTCCAAGTACTTGCCTCCAACCTTTTCATGTCAGTAGAGGAGGAAATTCTTTTATGACTTGAGGCATTATTTACGGGATGACCCACACTTATATAAAGAAGGAGTGGATGGTATTATGCGAAGGTGTGTTCCCGAATATGAACAACAAGAGATATTGAGTAAATGTCATGGCGAGTGCTTATGGAGGACATCACGCCTGGGAGATAGAACCGCAAAAGGTTACGCAATCAGGTTTTTATTGGCCAACTCTCTTCAAAGATGCAAGGAAGTTTATTTTATCTTGTGATGAATGTCAAAGGGTTGGTAATATCTCCAGACGCAATGAAATGCCTATGAATTATACTCTTGTTATTAAACCGTTTGATTGTTGGGGATTTGACTTCATGGGAACTTTTCCCTCTTCAAAAGGTAACACTCATATACTTGTTGCTGTTGATTATGTTACTAAATGGGTGGAAGCCATACCTACAAAAAGTGCTGATGGTGAGACCTCTTTAAAAATGCTTTTAGATGTTATTTTTCCTAGATTTGGAGTACCTAGATATATTATGAGTGATGGAGGTTCTCATTTTATTCATGGAGGTTTTAGAAAAACTCTTGCTAAGTATGGTATTAATCATAGAATTGCTTCCGCTTATCACCCTCAAAGTAGTGGTCAAGTAGAACTATCAAATAGAGAAATTAAATCTATCTTACAGAAAACCGTTAATAAATCTAGAAAGAATTGGGCTAGTAAATTGAAAGACGCACTATGGGCTTATAGAAGCTGCTTATAAAAACACCATGGGAATATCACCTTATAAAATGGTTTACGGAAAAGCTTGTCATTTACCTTTAGAACTAGAACACAAAGCTTATCGAGTCGTTAGAGAATTAAATAAAGATCCTAAACTTGCTGGTGATAAGAGATTGCTACAATTAAGTTCTCTAGATGAATGGAGAAGTGAAGCTTATGAAAATGCTAAACTCTTTAAAGAAAAAGTTAAAAAATGGCATGATAGAAGGATCATCAAAAGAGAGTTTAATATTGGGGATAAAGTCCTATTGTATCGGTCTCGTCTCAGATTCTTTGCAGGGAAATTGCTCTCGAAATGGGAAGGACCATATGTTGTTGAGGAGGTGTATCGTTCAGGAGCAATCAAAATTAGCTCTCTCCAAGGCAATGCTACGCAAGTGGTGAATGGACAAAGACTCAAGCATTATATCTCAGGTGATTCTTATAATGTTGATGTTGATATTATTCGAGTGGAAACACCGGAGGCTTTCATCAAGGGACAAATTGACGATCCGCAGAACTCGACTTTGAATAGGTAACAGTACTGGTAATGAAAGGTTCGCGATTTACTTTCCGAACATTATTTTTGTTGTTTTTGGAAAATATGAAAAATTACGAGTTCGAAACGGAGTGGAAAGGACGCACGAGGGCGTGCCACCATAGGCCGGCGCGGCCTGACCTCAGGCCGCGCCGACCTACGCGTCCGGCCGCCTCGTCGCCCCTTTCCGACTACGGTTCGACCCGGTAGTTTCCGTTTGTTCCGAAAATTTTTATTATAAAATCCCCCGGACCCCTGGAGGTCCGTATATCGTTTTCTCGACGTGTTTTGTTTCGAGCTGTTTACGCCGGGATCTGTTTTCGGTTTAGAGGCACCATGGTCTCCAAGAACAAGGGCAAGGAGTTTCCGGATAAAGATAATCGAGGATCGTGAGTGGAAAGAAGAGGACAAGAGCGTCAAGGAAGAAGCAAAGGAGGATGAAGAGGAAGTCGAAGAAGTCCCGCAAGAGCACCCACGCACCACCATTGCAAGCGTCGAAGTGGTGACAAACTCGCTCAACGCCAAGAAGAGCGCACGAATTAGGACCAGAGGAGGACTTCCCCGCCATTACCTAGCTCCAAGGACATCTTCTTCAGGCATTCACCATCCTTTCCACAATCTAATCTACAATAATCAAATTGAAAGGACTCCCAAGGCAGCATCTGCCTAGCAATTGGGATATAGATCGTTCTAACAATGCGGGAAAGACGGAGCCCGAAGGCTGAAGGT
Source organism: Lolium rigidum (assembly GCF_022539505.1). NCBI lineage: Eukaryota > Viridiplantae > Streptophyta > Magnoliopsida > Poales > Poaceae > Lolium > Lolium rigidum. The sequence continues at coordinate 333,126,297 of NC_061514.1, read as the reverse complement.
TGGGGAAATAACTCCAAGAGTTGGGACTCGTCGTCGGACAGACTTCTTAACCGCGTCGAGCACAATTCGGAGATGATTCGCAACCTCATATACAGGATTGATGAGCTTCATGAGCTTATTGAGAAGCTTGTCAGGAATTCATCACCACCATCGCCAAAGGAGTAATTCATCATCGGTATTGCATCCCCTTGGTTTATTCCAAGCTTGGGGGAGTGCCGCGGTATCACATTATCATTACCTTTTACTTTTTACTATCAAGTAGTGTCATATCATGAGTAGGGAAGTTATCGTATGAGATGGGTTGCATTGTGGAAGTATCTCTCCTTTAGTTTGTCTATGTATCCCTTGGTGTGAGTTATCGTTATGGAATATTAATGAGAAGTCTTATCATTTACATATTGCACACCTTATTTTAGTTTGCAATTTCTACTATATGATTGATCTTGATTTTAGTATTGGTACCACTTTGGGAGCATCGAGTAAATCTATTTGGTTTTGGCAAACTTAGCAATGGTCAATAGCAACAACACTTTGAGTTTAAGAAGAATAGAGGAAATACATGTAGAAGATGTTATTATCTTTCTTATCAGTTCTTAGCTTAGTATTCTAAAGTTAAAACTGTTTGTGCTTACAAGTAAGATGCATGATTGTTTCTATCGCATGTATATTTGTTTGTTTCCCTCAACTCTTATGCTTGCTAATTAACCTTGCTAGCCAAAGACTCGTACTTGAGAGGGAATACTTCTCGTGCATCCAAACCCGAACCTAAACCTATGCCATTTGTGTCCACCATATCTACCTATCTGCATGGTATTTTCTCGCCATTCCAAGTAAATACTTCATGTGCTACCTTTAAACAATTCAAAACTTATTACTTCTTATTTGTGTCAATGTTTTATAGCTCATGAGGAAGTATGTGGTGTTTTATCTTTCGAGTCTTGTTAGGCAGCCTCCACTAAAGGACTAGTGGCTTCATCCACTTATCCTATAATTTTGCAATAAGAGCTGGCAACGGGGTTCCCAGCCCCAATTAATTAACTTTCATTAATAATTCTCTTCACATGTTTTGCCCTGATTCATCAGTAAGCAACTTAATTTTGCAATAGACACTTCTCCATGGTATGAGATTGTTGGAAGGCACCCGAGGATTCGGTTAGCCATGGCTTGTGTAAGCAAAGGTTGGGGGGAGTGTCATCCTTAAATAAACTAAAAGTACATGTGTAAACAAAAGAGAAGAGTGATGATCTACCTTGCTGGTAGAGATAACGTCCTTCATGGGAGCCGCTCTTTGGAGGTCTGTTTGGCAAGGGGGTTAGAGTACCCGCTACCAGTCGTTGATAACAACAAACACCTCTCAAAACTTTACTTTTGTTCTCTTTATATGATTTCAAAACTGAAAAGCTCTAGCACATGATTTAATCTCTGCTTCCCTCTGCGAAGGGCCTGTCTTTTACTTTATGTTGAGTCAGTAAACCTATTTCCCTCCATCTCAAGCAAGCATTTGAGTTGTTGTGATCAAACTATTATATTGTGATTTGTTTCATCATGTCTTTACTCTTTCTTGTTTAGTACAAGTTTTACCTGAACGAATATAGCTTTGAAAGTCATCAATTATTAATATGATTGAGTATGCAAGTTTACCATAAGCTTTAATATGAGAGCGCTGCTCAATAGATAAGTATAATCTGTTAACTGTTCTCTGACCAAGAACAAAGTTTGCCATCACCAATTATGATTCCTTATGCACCTTTATTTGTGATTACCTTATACTTGTTTCAAGTTGAATTATATGAGGAAGTTGTTTACTATAATGTCTTGTGTGAATGAATATGATGCTTCTTGTCCGTATTTTATTTATCGACTCTTCACTCCATAAACATGTGGACTCGTTTACGAGTTCAGTCTCGCTTGGGGACAAGCGAAGTCTAAGCTTGGGGGGAGTTGATACGTCCAATTTGCATCACTATTTTATATCATAATTTGCTGATTATTCATTGATATATTTCATATTGGGACACAATACTTATGTTATTTCATCTATTTTGCATGTTTCATGATTATTTGGAGATCGAGCACCGGAGTCAGGATTCTGCTGGAAAAAGCACCGTCAGGATGCGATATTTCGGAAGATCAACTGTGGAAGGCAGTTTTACAGAAAATCCTATTTTTCCGGATGACGGAGGAAGCCGGAAGGGGAGCCAGTCTGGACCCGAGGGTGGGCCCACACCATAGGGTGGCGCGGCCCATGGCTCGGCCGCGCCACCATGTGGTGTGGGGCCCCTCGGCCTCTTTCGCCTCCTTTTCTTCGCGAAACCCTTCGTCCCGAAGACCTAAGCCACGAGAGGAATCCTCACGAAGGGTTACGGCCCGCCTCCGCGGGGCGGAGAACACCGGAGAGAAAAGAGCTCTCCGGCGGGCAGGAATCCGCCGGGGAAATTCCCCCCCGGAGGGGGAAATCGACGCCATCGTCACCGCCATCGAGCTGGACATCATCTCCATCACCATCATCACCATCTCCACCATCATCACCGCCATCTCCACCGCTGGACATCGTCACCGCTGTAGCAATTTGGGTTTGATCTTGATTGTTTGATAGGGGAAACTCTCCCGATCTCGATTTCTACTTGTTGTTTATGCTATTGAGTGAAACCATTGAACCAAGGTCTATGTTCAGATTGTTATTCATCATCATATCACCTCCGATCATGTTCCATATGATGTCTCGTGAGTAGTTCGTTTAGTTCTTGAGGACATGGGTGAAGTCTAATTGTTAGTAGTGAACTATGGTTGAGTAATATTCAATGTTATGATATTTAAGTTGTGGTGTTATTCTTCTAGTGGTGTCGTGTGAACGTCGACTACACGACACTTCACCATTTATGGGCCTAGGGGAATGCATCTTGTACTCGTTTGCCAATTGCGGGGTTGCCGGAGTGACGAAACCTAAACCCCCGTTGGTATATCGATGCGAGGAGGGATCGCAGGATCTCGGAGTTTAAGGTTCGTGGTTAGATTTATCTTAATTACTTTCTTGTAGTTGCGGATGCTTGCAAGGGGTATAATCACAAGTATGTATTAGTCCTAGGAAGGGCGGTACATTAGCATAGGTTCACCCACACAACACTTATCAAAACAATGAAGATTAATCAGTGTGTATGTAGCGAAAGCACTAGACTAAAATCCCGTGTGTCCTCGAGAACGTTTGGTCATTATAAGTAAACAAACCGGCTTGTCCTTTGTGCTAAAAAGGATTGGGCCACTCGCTGCAATTATTTCTCTCGCATTTTACTTACTCGTACTTTATTCATCTATTACATCAAAACCCCACGAATACTTGTCCGTGAGCATTTACGGTGAATCCTTCATCAAAGCCGCTCGTCAACACCTTCTGCTCCTCGTTGGGATCGACATTCTTACTTATCGAAGATACTACGATACACCCCCTATACTTGTGGGTCATCAAGGTTGTAATGTCCCAGGTTTAGAGACGATCGAGGGGTAGATTTTAGAAAGGGATGTGCATTGCATAGCAAATTCTGGGGAAATTTCGCGCTTTTAAACAAAAACTGCATCGAAGGGGAACAAGTTTCTCTCTCGACACCTTACAGGGTTAGGGTTTCGAGGGTGCGACAAACTTGCATCTCACTTCACTAGTTTAGGGTTTTGAGAAGAGAGGGGAGAGTTTACATGATTGAATTCTAAATGATATGACATGGTTGAATTCAAACCAAGGTTGAATTTGAATTTCAAATTCAAACATTAAATAATTACCTTAAGTAATTCAATTGAGGAAATTCATTAAGTATTTAATCAATAATAAACTAGATGAACAATTATAATAAAGTGGAGCTCATTAGGGAAAACCTTGAGCTTTATTGAATAACACACAAGATACATTGTCTTTACATTATTCATAATGGAAATAAATGAATTACAACACATTACATAAATGGGCAGAATAGAAGAAAGAAAAATAAAGAAAAATTACAAGTTAATGATCCTAGTCTAAATTCTACAAGATCATCTTCATTTGATCTTGAACTTGATGAATTCCAAGTCCATTTTTGAGCCATTGTTGATCCCTGCACAAAAACACAACAAAGAGAAGTTATGCCAAGTGGCAAAGCCACTTGGCAAGTTAGAAATCAAATGGAAAGGTGAAATGAGCAGATAAGCTCAATGTGGCCGAGCTGATCCAGGCCAAAGCCAAGTTCCAGGTTCAGGTGCACAGCACTTGACAGCACACACACACAGCCTGCTCACAGGGCTGTGTGCATGCTGCACACACACACAGTGAGTCACTAAGGAGGACAAGCAGGAGCTGTCGACCAGGGATGCAAGAGAGCACCATATATAACCTTTTCAGAGCCAAACCCTAGTCATTTGTTCATCCATCGACAGCAGCAGTGGTAAGTTCATCAAGAACACCAAGAACACTTAGAACAGGAAAAACCACAAGCCATCAGAAATCATCCAGGGACGAGTTTCACCAAGAAGCTGTCAGTCGTGAGCAAGTACCGGATGGAGTAAAGCACCACAAGCTTGTAAGGAGGAGAAGGACAAGCAAACCAAGCATCACGAAGCAATCCTCTACACCAACACTCATTTTCTAGGAGCTGGAGTGAGGTATAAATAAGATCAACTCTGAGCAAAACCCTGTTTTGCTCATAAATAAGCATACACTTGCATCACGAGAATCAAATAAGGGTGGGAAACCCTGGATATATCATCACTTGGTTGCAAAACCATTTGGTGCCGATAAATAAAGCAAAGGCTAGCAGGAAAACAACCAAGGGAACACTCGGTTGTGTCAACACGATGACACAACCGGAGAAATCCATCATGGATTTGATCCTAATTAGCCAATCAAAGTCACCAAGCACCTAACAGTCTAGCTACACCATCAGAATGGTAGAAATACAAGTTTCTACTAATATTGTCAACATCAAAAGGGCTACTGGCAATCCAATAAATGGATCACCCAGAAAGCATTTGGTAAGCCACAGCCAGCCAACAAGGTGGGAGCTTCCTGGGCAGCCAAGAATGACTGCTGAGGCCACCTCAACCACCAAAAACAGTCAAACCACCAAGCCAGTACTTACATCATCACCCCAAGTGGGGTTCAAAGTAGAGCTAGGGTCCCCAACTAATTTGGCATCCCTCTAGCTCAATTAAACAAATTATAAGAGTCATCACTGCCAGCAGTTCATCTCATTTATCCAATAAACAAGGATAAGCTTTACAGATAAATGAAAGAGATAGATCACCGATGAATCGGAACACTTACTCATGATCTAGCCGATCATCGCAAGCAACAGCGGTTGCTCAAGCAAGCAACATCACACATCGAGGCCAAGCTTCGTGTGATACACACACAAGCACGAGTGAGCAACGGTGAGGCACAAACACCAAAGAGCGGCTTTTACAAGCAGCCGGTGATCATATGAACACCAGAAGCTTGCTAGAGCATGCTACTGCATGCTAGAACTCATTCTAAGCAATTAACACATGAACAGATACTTAAATAACTGAACAATTGCATCACAGATAAGGGCATCAGGCATTATAATAGTATCCAGAAGCACTCCATCAAAGGATGGAGTTGATAATACAACAGATAGGCTCAATTGAGCATGCCCAGGAATTAGAGCACGAGATAATAGCACATGCGGAGTACGGCACTTGCCAAAGGCAAGGATCATCACAGCATGATCAAGCCAAGAGCAATTCATGGCATTCACAGGAGCGGAATAGTATACAGAGAATCAACAGGAGCTACTAAATTACACAGAGCACCACAGCATGCTCATGAGCAATAGCTCATGAGTTGCAACAGCAAGCAATTGAGCGAGCATAGCAACAGCAAGCATCGCAACAGCAAGCACAGCTAGCTAGGCGCAGCAGCAGCGCAGCGGACACGGCGAGGCATCTCCACGAGGTGGAGTAACCATGGCCAGAGCTAGAGGATGGAGAAGAAGGACGGTAGAGAGAGAGAGAGAGAGAGAGAGAGGAAGGCGCACATACCCGGGGTCGAGCAGATAGGCACGGCCATGGCGGCCATGGCGGCACACGCCAGAGCGCGGCGGCGCCAAGCCCAGCCAGGCCATGGCGGCACCACGGCATCACCGCACCACGGCGGCGAAGCCAGGGCGGAGTCCAAGCACCAGGAGCGCCAGGAACGGCGGGATCGAGCGGATTCCGTAACCCTAGCACCCGGACGAGGACGAGACCGTGAGCAGCAGGTCGCCCGCGTCAGATCGACGCGGATAGGATTGACCGCCATCGTGTGGCGCGTTGATTGCGCTCCATGGCGGGGGCCAAGTCCGGCGAACCTCGCCGTAATCGAGCGGCGACGGCGGGGGCGACGCAGGTCGCTAGAGCAGGTTAGGGTTAGGGTTCAGTCGCGCGAGGAGAGGGGAGAGGAAGAATGGGCCGACCGAGCCCAAAGGGTGGCTCGGGTGCGACCTAACCCGTTGGGCCACCACGACGAGGTGGGGCCCAAGGGCATTTAGGTCATTTCCTAAATTACAAAAATGCAGAAACTTTGAATAATCATAGAAAATTATTAATAGCTCTAAAAAAAATAATTAAAAATATGCAAATAGATCAACATAAAATTCTCTATCTAAATAAAATATCAAAGATAATTTTTGAAGACAATTAAGAATGAGTCTTAATTTGAGGATTTAAATAATCATTTAAATCACTCATATAATTTTCAATAATAAAAATAAGTCCATTAATGCCTTTGGACTTCAAAACACCTTGACAACATTTCAAGGTTGTATTTACCCTAAATCAAGTATCCCTAAGATGTTCTTAGTATTTAACCTCTCATAAAATAACAACGACATCGGAAGGGGAAACAAACCCTAAAGCTGGAATCATGCATTATTGCTTCTTTAACCATTGCCCTTATCGGACAATGATGCTATTTTTCAGAACAAGAGGACAAGGGTTAGTCCACACCTTCCAAGCTGCAGAACTTTGCGGTGTTCGGGCAAGTTCATCACTTGCTCATGTCATTTGAGTATTTCTATCAAATTACTTGCAAAGTATTATGGTTATCACTATTGCACAAAAATCAAAACCACTACTTTCATAACTATGAATATGACTAAGTGGTGGGCAATGGAACCATGGATTGTGTTGATATGGTGGAGGTTCCATTGCACGGGTTTATATCCATCTAGGATTAAACAACAAATGTCGCCGAGTGATTCTTGTGCCGTAATACTCGTGTTAACCATAAGATCCGGAGTGGGACGGAGTAGTCAAAAGTGTTTCCACCTCTCGTTCATCAACGGATGCGCTTTACCGTAGTACACTTGTAATCCAAGGGGGCAAGCTGGTGAGGTTGGGGAGTCCTAAGTCCCCACGGTATAGTCCGTAGTACACTTGTCGCCCGAAGGAGCAAGATGGTGAGGGTCAGGGAGTCCTAAGTCCCCACGGTATTGCGGTCTAGGATGGGTTGCAGCCACCGGCGTAGGAGTGTATGGTAGAGCCCAAGACCTTGTTGTCGTGGTCGGGGTCCACCCCGAAATACGGGAATAATGGGACCGACGTGGACCCGGGGTCGGCGCATGCAACAAAGGGTGGGTGTTCGAGGTAGCGGAGGAACATGATTGGCTAGACCTTATACCAGGGCCTCACACCAAAGGAAGTGTGGACGGGAAAGCTGCCGGTTGGCACCAAGGTTAAGATCTCTTATGGGTAAAGCAACACACCTCCGCGAGTGTAAAGAAGCGTGACCTGTCACTCCCTGTTCCGGGATTGAGGAGCTGCGAACGCGGCCGGAAAGGAGCTCCATGAAGTTCTAGTAAACCGGTGAAGGCTGACGGACATAGCTCTTTGAAATAAAAGCAATCTCTTGAAGAAATGTTTATCAAAACTTGCATTTGGTATTAGACTTTCTGGTCTAATATCGTAGCTAGTGCATTAAACACCTCTTTTCTATAATGAACTTGTTGAGTACGCTCGTACTCATACCACTCTTAAATCCCATGCTTAGATTGTACGAACCGTCCGGAGGAGGACTACAACAACAATGAAGGAGCCGAGGTTATCGGTTATGATGCACCCGACCTCTCGGGAGGAGTTGAAGGCGTAGACTACATCATCGTCTACGGATCCGGGAGGCTTCCGGAGAAGAACAAGCCTAGAGATATCCGAGGAGTAGTAGTAGCCGAGCGGCACAAGCTCTTACCATGTAGCTGCTCGATTAAATAAATGTTTTGTTTAATGAGACAATGGTATTGTAAGTTGAGTTGGGTTCACCTCGAACCCGGGAGATATCCTCTTAGGACCCAAGAGGAGCTCCGAGACGACTTGTGTATGTGTATTGTAATAATATGTGAATAAGTTATGGACCTTGCTATGTTACGTTGTACTACTGCGAGGGATGTGATATTTGCGGAATGGTACTTCGCGAATGTTATATCAACGACCGGCATACTACAACATGCGGTGGTATGCAGGGTCACCACGGTTGGTATCAGAGCAAAAGCTTTGACCTTAGGTTGGAACCTAGTAAATGGGACTAAAACGTTAGGAGTCAAATAGGATTAGTAAAGAGTTCTCTAAAAATATGGTGTATATTCAATTGAGAATACAACAACCATATCTTTTAGTACGATAATTCTTTATTATCTCTATTATGATGCATTATTACTAATCTCATAATCTTTCTATTTCTACGACCAACATGGCAAGTTCACGACCAGGAAGAAACGTGAAAGTTATGGATTCCACATCGAACGAGTACCAAGGAGGACTGGCAGATATCCTACGAGCCATGTTACTAGAATTTGGGTGCGATCCCCAGATTCCGATAAAGAAGTACATGTTTTATGATGGTCCGGTGTTGGCCAAGTGCAGAGTAGGACTGCGACTTCCCGAATCTTTGGGAATGAGCGTAGTCATGCCAGCTGGGAAGCGAGGACAACCAATACAGCCTACCATATAGCTATTATGAGAGCCATAACCGACATCCGGGAGCATAAGACGAAAGCGCTTATGGGTTCCGAATTCACCCACATTCCTCATATGGAGGAAGATAATGATCCCATGCTGAACCATTTCAAATATGCCAAAAGTAAACCAGCTGAAGCAGCCAAATACATGGACAACAGTAGTAACTTCATATCATTACTCTTTCGGTTGAATCATCATCCGATAGGAGCAATTGATACGATGCTTGAGGAGTTCACTGAACCCAAGGAGGAGAGCAGGGGGAAAGAACCTATGGAGAATGTGGTACACACACCAGCTTATTCAGCTGGTGACTACATCAGTTTTGATCCACTTGCACGTGAACCTACACCGGTTACACCTGGGAACTTTCTGGGTAGTTCCTATGGGGGATACGAAGGCGGCGAGGAATCCGGAAACAATCAGCGTTCCGAGACTCCAATCGAGAATTCCAGGGGTTGGCGTTGGGGAGATGATACGGGAACTCATAGTACTACTGAGTATTATGATGGAGAGATGAATGACGACGCAACAACCCAGAACCAGAGCTATCCTAGTAATGAAGGAGTGGATGGAGGATATCCGACACAAGTTGAGTCGGGTATGAGTTTTGGTAACCCTTATGGTGGGGCTACGGAGAGTACACCCGATGGGTGGATTATGATGCACTCAACGATCAGTTTGTGAACACCGATTTCTCCTTAGGATCATCATCCGACTCGGATTACAAGCCAACGGGGAGACCTTATGTTCCAGGGTCTATCAGGAGGACGACACGTTCGACCGGATGGAAGCCTGGAATGTACCGGGAGTGAAGACCGATTAGAAGTCCACCAAGGGAGGTGTGGCTATAATACACAAGTACCACGTGTATTATAGTTTGTAATATTTGTATAAATTTGTACATATACTTTAATAAGTGAGTTTGCATACTCACATCGACTTGAGTTATGTAATAAGACCACTTATGTATGTAAATATATGGTATATGTTTTGTATGATTTGGATTTGCTTCTTGATTTTCATTGCGTGACTAGTTACGTGCACAATGTTGAGCTCAGAAGACTTGCGCATGGAGTAATTATGAGTATCATCTTGTGTTGCAGAACTAGGGGGATTATGTCGGGAACGTTAGGAAACGAGGCTGAAGCACAGCGCATGGAGCGCGAAGCAAAAGAAAAGGAAGAGGCTGAGGGTGCAGCTGGAGATCGATTTCCACCACCACCACCACCCATGACTCGGCAGAACTTTATCCGGTACATGCAAGCGGCGGAAGAGAGGCAGCGTGTAACTACCGGAGCTGCGAGAACAAATTCCTTCGGGATCCGATGCAACGAGAATAGGGTGGAGAGACTCGAGAACCGGGGAGTCTCATTAGCGGACTTCCAAAACACCAAGCCGATATCTTTCGCATACGCGCCGAGCCTATGGACGCGGAAGATTGGGCGATGGATGCGAGCGCAAGCTCAACAGCTGTTGGATGCAATGACCAAGAGAAGGTTAGATATGCTACCCATCTGTTATGTGGACCTGCCGCATCATGGTGGGACAACATTGTAGCCGTGTATCCGGCAGGAAAGGTATTTACCTGGGAGGAATTCGCAAGGAAGTTCAGGGAATCCAATGTCCCTGAAAGTATTGTGGAACTGAAGCGTCGAGAGTTCGAGAGCCTCGAGCAGAAAGACAAGGCAATCCTGACCTATGTCAGGGAGTTTTCAAAGCTGTCCCGGTACGCGGTTGAGGAAGTTAATACCGAGGACAAGAAGAAAAAGAGATTTCTGAGGGGGTTAAGTCCCCAGTTCAAGGTACAGTATGCGGATGATGAGAGCAACGGAATTCCAAGAGTTGGTGGATGCAGCCATCACTCTTGAAGATGACTTCAAACAACTGCAAGAAGAGAAGAGGAAGAAGGCCAAGTATAAGCCTAAGAGGTTTGTTAGTAACAAGCCCAATACCAGCTTGAGTTTCAAGCCCAGATACAACAACAACAACAGCAACTACTATGGTAGTAGGAAGAATCAGGCATTCCAGACTGCAAATCAAAGCGTTTGCAGGAGTTGTGGACTCACAGGGCATTTCGCCAAGGATTGCAAGAAACCAAGGATTATATGCTTTGGTTGTCGCCAGGAGGGGCACATGCTAAAGGACTGCCCCAAGAGAAACACGGGAGGAGGTCAATCTGGAGGAGGAGGAAATCGAGGAAACACCGGAGGGAGCTGGAAGAATAAGAAGCCCTTCGGCAAGCTGAGCCTGTACCGGTCCGGAGGAGGTGGTCAACTCGACCGGGCGGTGATAGGTACGCTCCGGATACTCACTCATCCTGGCAAAGTACTTTTTGATACTTGGTGCAACTACATCATTCATTTCTCAACAATTCATCATCAAACATGGGATTAGTTGCACTAAGTTAGATACACCCATAACCATACTTTCGCGGGGGAACGATAGTAGAAACCCATGCCAAACAAAAACAAGTCATTATGATCAATAAGTGCGCGTTTGACGCGGACTTTGTTCATTTCTACCGATGAAGGACATTGATGTCATTCTTGGTATGAACTCGGTTGGAAGCTAATGGAGCATTGATCGGCTGTGTGAACAAGACGGTATCGTTGAAGAGCCCCGATGGAAGTAGAATGATCTACCAAGGAGACAAACATACACGGATTGAAGTTGAGCTACGAATTGAATAGCATGAAGGAGGTGAAGTTAGAAGATATACCTGTAGTAAATGAATTCCGGGATGTGTTTCATGCGGAATTACCAGTATGCCACCGGATAGGGAGATAGAATTCACTATCGACCTAATTCCGAGGAACAGCACCGATTGCCAAAGCACCATATAAGATGGGGCCTAAGGAGTTGAAAGAGCTTAAGGAGCAATTGGATGACTTGGAACAAAAGGGATTCATTCAAGAGAGTGTTTCACCATGGGGATCACCTGTGATCTTCGTGGATAAAAGGGATGGAGGAAGAAGGATGTGCGGAGACTACGAAATCGAACAACGTCACAATCAAGAACAAGTATCCACTTCCAAGAATACAAGATCTATTTGATCAAGTTAGAGGCGCGGAGTCTTTTCCAAGATTGATCTAAGATCCGGTTATCACCAGATTAAGATCAAGAAGGAAGACGTTCCGAAAACAGCCTTTGTTTCGAGATACGGACATCATGAATACCTTGTAGTACCTTTTGGATTAACCAATGCCCCAGCAATATTCATGAATCTCATGAATAAGATCTTCATGCCATATCTAGACAAGTTTGTCATCGTATTCATCGATGATATCTTGATATATTCCAAGAACAAAGAGGAACATGCCGAACATTTGAGGTTAGTGTTGCAAACACTAAGGGAACACCAACTCTACGCCAAACTCAGCAAGTGTGAATTTTGGCTAGATCAAGTGGAATTTCTTGGTCATGTCATTAGCAAAGATGGAATCGTTGTCAACCCGAGCAAGGTAGCGGCGGTTCTAGAATGGGAAGCACCAAAGAGCGTCAAGGAGATCCGAGGATTCCTAGGAATGGCGAGGATATTATCGGAGATTCATTGAAGGATTCTCCAAGATAGCAGGACCAATGACAAAGTTGCTAAGGAAGAACACACCATTCGTGTGGTCAGAGGAGTGTGAGAAGAGTTTTCAAACTCTAAAAGAGAAACTCACCACAGCACCGGTGTTAGCGATTCCGGAAGTTGGCAAGGATTACACCGTGTCGCGTGACGCATCCAAACATGGATTGGGTTGCGTACTCATGCAAGACCGGAAAGTGATATCCTATGGATCGAGGCAACTCGGACCTCATGAAGTGAACTATCCAACACATGACTTGGAATTAGCGGCGATCGTATTTGCACTCAAAACTTGGAGACATTTTCTCTATGGAGCTAAGTGTGAGCTCTACACAGATCATAAAAGCCTCAAATATTTCTTCACTCAGAAGGAACTCAACATGAGGCAGAAAAGATGGCTAGAATTGATCAAGGATTATGATCTGACAATCAATTACACACCAAGGAAGGCTAATGTTGTAGCGAGACGCACTGAGTAGAAAGAGTACCGGAGGAGTGGAACAAGAAATATCACCGGAGTTAAGGAAGGAAATAAGCCAAGCCCAAATACAACTTTGGGAGAAGGAAGCCCATGAAGGATTATCGGCGTTGCGGGTAGCCGATGAGCTGAATGTTAACTTGAAGAATGAGATAATGATGGGTCAGGCTGGACGATCCATTCGTTGTAGAAGAGATGAGGAGAATAGATGAGGGTAGACCATCGGAATTTCACCGAGGAGAATCTGGATCTTTGTGGTTCCGAGAAGAGGATTTGCGTTACGGATATTGCTGAAATCAAGGAAGTAATACTCGGGAAGCTCATCAAACACCATATTCCATACATCAGGGAAGTACAAAGATGTACATAGATCTAAAGGAACTATTACTGGTGGAATAACATGAAGAGGGAGATAGCACAATATGTTGCGAGAATGCCATACACGCCCGGCGAGTGAAGGCTGAACATCGAGTCCGGCGGGAAAGTTACAACCTCTACCTATTCCGAGTGGAAATGGGAGGAAATAGGGATGGATTTCATCACCGGACTACCCATGACTAATAAAAAGAAGGACATGATATGGGTAATCGTGGACCGGTTGACGAAGAGCGCCCACTTCTTAGCGGTAAATCAGCAGGACAAAGGAGAGAAACTCATTGATCTTTACATCAAGGAGATCGTGAGTAAGCATGGAGTACCTAAGAAGATAGTATCGGATCGAGGATCCGTGTTCACATCAGCGTTCTGGAAGCAACTTCACGAAGCTTTAGGATCCAAGTTGGACTATAGTACCGCTTATCATCCACAGACCGGTGGACAAACCGAGAGAACCAATCAGATCTTAGAAGATATGCTTAGGGCTTGTGCCCTAGACTTCGGAGGATCATGGGAAGAACACTTACCACTAGCGAGTTCTCATACAATAATAGCTATCAAAGCGGCATCAAGATGGCACCATTTGAAGCTCTCTATGGAAGGAAGTGTAGATCACCGATATGTTGGTATGAAGCCGGAGCAAGCAAAGAGTTCAACCACGATTATGTCAAGGAAAAACAACAAATCATTGACATTATCGGAGACGGAGCTTAAGATAGCCCAAAGCCGGCAAAGAGTTACGCGGATCGAGAAGAGGAGAACTTGGGAGCCACAAGTTGGAGACATGGTATATCTTAAGGTAAGCCCGATGAAAGGACTTCGGAGATTCGGAGTAAAAGGAAAGTTAAGCCCTAGATACAAAGGACCCTTCAAGATGCGAGTCGGAATCGAGGTTTAGTCTTTGAATTGGATCTACCGGAAGATTAGCACAAGTTCATAATGTATTTCATGTGTCACAACTCGGAAAGTGTTTGAAGACCCCGGATGAACCAATATCACATGATGAGCTCGAGTTACAACCGGACTTGACATACATCGAGAAGCCAGCCAAGATTCTCGAGGAAAGGCTGGAAACAACTCAGAAATAAGGCGATCAAGTATTGCAAGATACAATGGAAGCATCACCCCGAGAGGGAAGCCACCTGGGAAAAAGAGGAAGACCCGAGGAAAACATACCCCGAAGTTCGTTCGGGTATTACAACCACAACTTCGGGACGAAGTTTTCTTTAAGGGGAAAGGCTATAATGTCCCGGGTTTAGAGACGATCGAGGGGTAGATTTTAGAAAGGGATGTGCATTGCATAGCAAATTCGGGGAAATTTCGCGCTTTTAAACAAAAGCTGCATCGAAGGGGAACAAGTTTCTCTCTCGACACCTTACGGGGTTAGGGTTTCGAGGTGCGACAAACTTGCATCTCACTTCACTAGTTTAGGGTTTTGAGAAGAGAGGGGAGAGTTTACATGATTGAATTCTAAATGATATGACATGGTTGAATTCAAACCAAGGTTGAATTTGAATTTCAAATTCAAACATTAAATAATTACCTTAAGTAATTCAATTGAGGAAATTCATTAAGTATTTAATCAATAATAAACTAGATGAACAATTATAATAAAGTGGAGCTCATTAGGGAAAACCTTGAGCTTTATTGAATAACACACAAGATACATTGTCTTTACATTATTCATAATGGAAATAAATGAATTACAACACATTACATAAATGGGCAGAATAGAAGAAAGAAAAATTACAAGTTAATGATCCTAGTCTAAATTCTACAAGATCATCTTCATTTGATCTTGAACTTGATGAATTCCAAGTCCATTTTTGAGCCATTGTTGATCCCTGCACAAAAACACAACAAAGAGAAGTTATGCCAAGTGGCAAAGCCACTTGGCAAGTTAGAAATCAAATGGAAAGGTGAAATGAGCGAGATAAGCTCAATGTGGCCGAGCTGATCCGAGCCAAAGCCAAGTTCCGGGTTCGGTGCACAACACTTGACAGCACACACACACGGCACTGCTCACGGGGCTGTGTGCATGCTGCACACACACACGAGTGAGTCACTAAGGAGGACAAGCGGGAGGCTGTCGACCGGGGATGCAAGAGAGCACCATATATAACCTTTTCGAGCCAAACCCTAGTCATTTGTTCATCCATCGACGAGCGGCGGTGGTAAGTTCATCAAGAACACCAAGAACACTTAGAACAGGAAAAACCACAAGCCATCGAAATCATCCGGGGACAGTTTCACCAAGAGCGTCGGTACGTGAGCAAGTACCGGATGGAGTAAAGCACCACAAGCTTGTAAGGAGGAGAAGGACAAGCAAACCAAGCATCACGAAGCAATCCTCTACACCAACACTCATTTTCTAGGAGCTGGAGTGAGGTATAAATAAGATCAACTCTGAGCAAAACCCTGTTTTGCTCATAAATAAGCATACACTTGCATCACGGAATCAAATAAGGGTGGGAAACCCTGGATATATCATCACTTGGTTGCAAAACCATTTGGTGCCGATAAATAAAGCAAAGGCTAGCGGGAAAACAACCAAGGGAACACTGGTTGTGTCGGCACGGTGACACAACCGAGAGAAATCCATCATGGATTTGATCCTAATTAGCCAATCAAAGTCACCAAGCACCTAACAGTCTAGCTACACCATCAGAATGGTAGAAATACAAGTTTCTACTAATATTGTCAACATCAAAAGGGCTACTGGCAATCCAGAAATGGATCACCCAGAAAGCATTTGGTAAGCCACAGCCAGCCAACAAGGTGGGAGCTTCCCGAGCAGCCAAGAATGACTGCTGAGGCCACCTCAACCACCCAGAAACAGTCAAACCACCAAGCCAGTACTTGCATCATCACCCAAGTGGGGTTCAAAGTGGAGCTAGGGTCCCCAACTAATTTGGCATCCCTCTAGCTCAATTAAACAAATTATAAGAGTCATCACTGCCAGCAGTTCATCTCATTTATCCAATAAACAAGGATAAGCTTTACAGATAAATGAAAGAGATAGATCACCAGTAACTGGAACACTTACTCATGATCTAACTGATCACTGCAAGCAACAGCAGTTGCTCAAGCAAGCAACATCACACATCAGGCCAAGCCTGTGTGATACACACACAGCACAGAGTGAGCAACAGTGAGGCACAAACGCCAAAGAGCAGCTTTTACAAGCAACTGGTGATCATATGAACACCAGAAGCTTGCTAGAGCATGCTACTGCATGCTAGAACTCATTCTAAGCAATTAACACATGAAAAGATACTTAAATAACTGAACAATTGCATCACAGACAAGGGCATCAGGCATTATAATAGTATCCAGAAGCACTCCATCAAAGGATGGAGTTGATAATACAACAGATAGGCTCAATTGAGCATGCCCAGGAATTAGAGCACAGATAATAGCACATCTGGAGTACTGGCACTTGCCAAAGGCAAGGATCATCACAGCATGATCAAGCCAAGAGCAATTCATGGCATTCACAGGAGCGGAATAGTATACGAGAGAATCAACGAGAGCTACTAAATTACACGAGCACCACAGGCATGCTCATGAGCAATAGCTCATGAGTTGCAACAACAAGCAATTGAGCGAGCATAGCAACGGCAAGCATCGCAACAGCAAGCACGGCTAGCTAGGCGCGAAGCAGCAGCGCGAGCGGCACGGCGAGCATCTCCACGAGGTGGAGTAACCGTGGCCAGAGCTAGAGGATGGAGAAGAAGGACGGTAGAGAGAGAGAGAGAGAGAGGAAGGCGCACATACCGGGGTCGAGCGGATAGGCACGGCCATGGCGGCCATGGCGGCACACGCCGAGCGCGCGGCGGCGCCAAGCCCAGCCAGGCCATGGCGGCACCACGGCATCACCGCACCACGGCGGCGAAGCCAGGGCGGAGTCCAAGCACCAGGAGCGCCAGGAACGGCGGGATCGAGCGGATTCCGTAACCCTAGCACCAGACGAGGACGAGACCGTGAGCAGCAGGTCGCCCGCGTCAGATCGACGCGGATAGGATTGACCGCCGTCGTGTGGCGCGTTGATTGCGCTCCATGGCGGGGGCCAAGTCCGGCGAACCTCGCCGTAATCGAGCGGCGACGGCGGGGCGGCCGCGGGTCGCCGGAGCGGGTTAGGGTTAGGGTTCGGTCGCGCGAGGAGAGGGGAGAGGAAGAATGGGCCGGCCCGAGCCCAAAGGGTGGCTCGGGTGCGACCTAACCCGTTGGGCCACCCTGACAGGTGGGGCCCAAGGGCATTTAGGTCATTTCCTAAATTACAAAAATGCAGAAACTTTGAATAATCATAGAAAATTATTAATAGCTCTAAAAAAATAATTAAAAATATGCAAATAGATCAACATAAAATTCTCTATCTAAATAAAATATCAAAGATAATTTTTGAAGACAATTAAGAATGAGTCTTAATTTGAGGATTTAAATAATCATTTAAATCACTCATATAATTTTCAATAATAAAAATAAGTCCATTAATGCCTTTGGACTTCAAAACACCTTGACAACATTTCAAGGTTGTATTTACCCTAAATCAAGTATCCCTAAGATGTTCTTAGTATTTAACCTCTCATAAAATAACAACGACATCGGAAGGGGAAACAAACCCTAAAGCTGGAATCATGCATTATTGCTTCTTTAACCATTGCCCTTATCGGACAATGATGCTATTTTTCAGAACAAGAGGACAAGGGTCAGTCCACACCTTCCAAGCTGCAGAACTTTGCGGTGTTCGAGCAAGTTCATCACTTGCTCATGTCATTTGAGTATTTCTATCAAATTACTTGCAAAGTATTATGGTTATCACTATTGCACAAAAATCAAAACCACTACTTTCATAACTATGAATATGACTAAGTGGTGGGCAATGGAACCATGGATTGTGTTGATATGGTGGAGGTTCCATTGCACGGGTTTATATCCATCTAGGATTAAACAACAAATGTCGCCGATGATTCTTGTGCCGTAATACTCGTGTTAACCATAAGATCCGGAGTGGGACGGAGTAGTCAAAAGTGTTTCCACCTCTCGTTCATCAACGGATGCGCTTTACCGTAGTACACTTGTAATCCAAGGGGCAAGGCTGGTGAGGCTGGGAGTCCTAAGTCCCCACGGCATAGTCCGTAGTACACTTGTCGCCCGAAGGAGCAAGATGGTGAGGCTGGGGAGTCCTAAGTCCCCACGGTATTGCGGTCTAGGATGGGTTGCAGCCACCGGCGTAGGAGTGTATGGTAGAGCCCAGCACTGTTGTCGTGGTCGGGGTCCACCCTGAAATACGGGAATAATGGGACCGACGTGGACCCAGGGTCGGCGCATGCAACAAAGGGTGGGTGTTCGAGGTAGCGGAGGAACATGATTGGCTAGACCTTATACCGGGCCTCACACCAAAGGAAGTGTGGACGGGAAAGCTGCCCGGTTGGCACCAAGGTTAAGATCTCTTATGGGTAAAGCAACACACCTCTGCGAGTGTAAAGAACCGTGACCTGTCACTCCCTGTTCCGGGATTGAGGAACTGCGAACGCGGCCGGAAAGGAGCTCCATGAAGTTCTAGTAAACCGGTGAAGGCTGACGGACATAGCTCTTTGAAATAAAAGCAATCTCTTGAAGAAATGTTTATCAAAACTTGCATTTGGTATTAGACTTTACGGTCTAATATCGTAGCTAGTGCATTAAACACCTCTTTTCTATAATGAACTTGTTGAGTACGCTCGTACTCATACCACTCTTAAATCCCATGCTTAGATTGTCCGAACCAGTCGGAGGAGGACTACAACAACAATGAAGGAGCCGAGGTTATCGGTTATGATGCACCTGACCTCTCGGGGAGGAGTTGAAGGCGTAGACTACATCATCGTCTACGGATCCGGGGAGGCTTCCGGAGAAGAACAAGCCTAGAGATATCCGAGGAGTAGTAGTAGCCGAGCAGCACAAACTCTTACCATGTAGTCTGCTCGATTAAATAAATGTTTTGTTTAATGAGACAATGGTATTGTAAGTTGAGTTGGGTTCACCTCGAACCCGGGAGATATCCTCTTAGGACCCAAGAGGAGCTCCGAGAACGACTTGTGTATGTGTATTGTAATAATATGTGAATAAGTTATGGACCTTGCTATGTTCTGTTGTACTACTCTGAGGGATGTGATATTTGCGGAATGGTACTTCGCGAATGTTATATCAACGACTGGCATACTACAACATGCAGTGGTATGCAGGGTCACCACAAAGGTCGTGGAGGAAAATCTCACATGATCCCTCACCGTATCTAGCCTTATTCTTCCTTGAGCTCCCCAAACCGAGCGAGAACCCTTGAGCTGTTGATGTATGGGTTCCTGGGATCAACAACAGAGTTATAGCAGTTCCTGGGATCCATTGAAATCTTTGCAAATGGCAATCACACAACCTTGTAGCCACGTAGTCAGCGCAACCACGTTCGCAATCAAAACAGTGTTTGGAAATAGTCTACTATATAGGTTACTAGAATGACAATGATTTGAGAGAGGTCTGAAATAACTAAGAACAAAGATCTAAACACAAACAAAGTAAACTAAAACTGAAAGTAACGAGAGAGATTGTACTCGTAGGATTAAATAGAATAAAAGACAATGTCTAGGTTTTCGATCAGTCTCACTAGTACTAGAGAGGCAGCTATGTAGCCATCTATTAGAATTAGTATTTTAGACAAATAAACGGTCTCCTAATGGTTGATGGTTGTCACACTATGGCCCAAAGGATCACATCAACTCATCTACCTCTTTCTTGTCATAATAGATGAAACACTAAGTCTAATATTGCATACTAGATCATACCTCAACCTAGAACCGAATCAATTACTCAAACATAGATGGGTAGAAATACACATAGTAATTCATGGAGATCATCATATTCAATCTTACAAATACAAAATCGAAAAAAGGGAGAGAGAGATAGAGAGAGGTGGAGACACAGTTGGAGATGATGATGATGAACGAAGCGCGTGGTGAAGATGG
Organism: Lolium rigidum; assembly: GCF_022539505.1. Taxonomy (NCBI): domain Eukaryota; kingdom Viridiplantae; phylum Streptophyta; class Magnoliopsida; order Poales; family Poaceae; genus Lolium; species Lolium rigidum. The sequence goes on along the minus strand of NC_061514.1, from coordinate 333,105,898 downwards.
GGACGTCTCTTTCTCCTTCCTTTGCTTGGATCTTGTGGAGGTGTGGGATGAGATCTTGATACTGGAGGTGTGCGGCGACTATGGAGGCGGCGAAGCGGCAGGGCTCCGTTCCGGAGGCGTGTGTGGCTTGTTGGAGGCGGCGGCTAGGGTTCCCTTCTTAAATAGGCATTCTGGAGATCGGTTTTGCGAACCGACGGATATCAAGGCCGAATATGGCCATCGGGCCTTCACAAATGTTGTTCCCTTTGACGAATCAAAGCCGAAGGAGGTCCGTATGACCATTCGGTACCGGGGGGGGGGGGGTCTACCTGTACCGATGGTCGCTATTGGCACTGTATGCTTTCAAATTTTGGCCACCATTTTTTCATACGAACTCCGATTGAGGTGTTCATCGGCTTGTTGGACTCATATGGGCGAGGGCTATAACACCATGGCCTTAGATCTTAAATATAAGATGTTGGAAAAATATCGCTTTTCCCACACCTCATATGGCTAAGTCTAGTGCTTGACTCTCCCATATTGTATCCTCTTGGTACATTTTGTCTTTCTTTATCCATGATTGTAGGTAACACATACAAACATGTCAACAAAGACAAGGAAAAAGTACTACTAAATATGCAAAGACCATATGAAAAGTGAACAAGAACTCGTGATTACACAAAATAGGCATAGTTTTAGCTAGATGGAGCATGAAATGAGCAACAATATGAGTAATTGTATAGTTTAAAACCTTAGTAGAAAGTGCTAAAATTTGGAGATATCAACCTCCTCAAGCTTAGCTCCTACTTACTCTCGAGTGACAAAGTGAAAAAGAATCATAGGGAGAAATAAACTTGGATAGAAAAACTCACCATTACGAGAAATAAACTTGGATAGAAAAACTCACAAGTACGAGAAATAAACTTGGGTACAAAGTGAAAAAAAATCTTGGCAAGGCAACATAGATAACTTGTTGATGGGTTCACTGTCACACTTGAGACCGTTGCATCATAAGATCTTTGGATTTGGCAAGCTTTCTTCGGCATGGCAGGTTCTAACAATGATATTAACATGTTGCAACGCTCTTCGCTATTCTCTAGACTTGTGAGGTTCACTGTAGGATCCATGGTCATGCATACAATAAAGTTATAAAGGGTACTATCTTGCTGGTAGTATATTTCCTGCATGCATTTGTGAAGACAATCCACAACCCGGGAGAAGAGAAATATATGAGGCTCACGAAAGAATGAGTGAAAAAAAGATGTGGAGCGCGCATTTGATGTGCACTAGTCTCGGCGGGCTTTTGTTCGGCACCCTAGAAAAACATGGAGCGCTGAGACGACGTGAGAGGTGATGGTCGTCTGTGTGATAATGCACAACATAACCGCGAGGAGCATGATGATATCCTATTTGATCAAGGGTGACAATTTTAGAGTGAATTGGTTGAGGCACTCGCAATCAATTTTAGAGTGAACATACATACTAGTATTTGATGTCTAGAATATTTGAAATTGACGGAGGAAGAGAGTACTGTAGTATAATTTACGTGGGTTTTGGATCGGTGATTGACCGGAACCGGCCGTAATCTGGGGTGCTGACCGGGGCCCACGCGGCGGCGCCCACCCGTCTCCGGTCACGTAACTGGATCCTCTGACGGTGAGGAGGGAAGTCAGGTATGCTACACCCCTCTAACTTTCCTTCTTCACATTCACATGATTAGGATTATTTTAATCTAAATTAACTTGCAAAAAATATATGTGTTATATCCATGTACTATAATTGCTTACAATTAAAATTATAAGCGACTTTTTTAGTTTAGAAGATTTGTATGCACAGTAACCATGTACAGTAATTTGCTACAGTATAGTGAAACAGTGTTTTGGCTACAGTCCTCTAACTTTGCTTCTTCGTTTTACACTAACTGACAACTGTAGCTTAGCTGACTTGCCTTCCCAACGTTAGAGGATCCAGTTCCCTCCGGTCACCGTCCCGTCCCGCTTTGTCCTTTGCCGCACTGCTCCCTCCCTCTGCATCTCCGCTGCTGCTGCTGCTCCGGCGCCAGCGGCCTTTCGCGATAAGAACGGCGCAAGCCCAGCCCGACATTTTTATACTCCTTTCCCTCCGTCGGATACCCGTAGCTGTAGCCTTTCCGTCACTTCGCGCCATTTGTTTAGTGATGATCCTTGTCGTCTGTCTCACTGCTTCGTCAAGCGTGTTTTCCTCTCTAATCAGTCATTCGGATCGTACTTAATTAGCGCCAAAATTTGTTTGGGAAGCGGCTCAGGAAGAGCATCGCCATCGCCACCCTCGCTCGCGTACGTCCCTCTCCCCGTCGCTTTCCTTCCTCTTGCTACAGATGGAAGTGGGTAAAATACTACGCCATTCCGATCACGCACATCGAATAATGAATACTAATTTCCACGTCAGTTTCAGTTTCCGTGTTTTTGTTTCCGTGTTGTTGGGTGCGCGAGGCTGTCTATCCCCCTACAGCCGGTGCGGGTCACTCTCCCGGCGGCCGATCGCCATGAACTCACTCCAGGCGCTCGCTGTAGTTCCAAAACCGATCGTGGGAAACAGGGAGAGAACGAGAGGGCTGCAGTTTCGTTCGGTCGCAGCGGAGGAAGGGAAAGCCCCTCCCGTGTGATTGGCGTTGATACCCAGGGATCACGGACGGGGAGCTCGGAAAGAAGCGATGATTTGGGGAAATCCACGGCGCCACAGGGGCTTTTCGCTCGTCTTTTCCCGCGCGCGCCTTTCTTTCTTTTCACCACTGCGCTTTCGCGTGCATGCGCGCCCTTTCTTTGCGCCGGTGTTTTCCCACGGCGAACCCGGCCTCGCCTGCCTGCACGCCGCGCTTTCGCGCACGGCCACGGTGAAACAGGAGACGGGACGTGCGTGCGGATCCGAGGAGGGTTTTGTTGCCTTGCCACTTGAGAAGGGTGCTCCCCGTCCTCGACAAACCCTATTTGACGCTCCATGTGGAAGCCAGCGTTGGGACCCGTATCTCTCTTCCTTCCTGTTGCATCTTATAGGCCGAGCCCACTTCTCCTCATGCGGTGGTCTTCACGAATAAGGCGGAGGCGACCACTGTGCAGCCGAACTCGCTAGAGACCTCAACGGAGACGGGAACGATGCGGCTGGCCGTGCCATCGCCAGCGAAGGTGAGGCTAGGAGATTAGGGTTTGGGTGCATGTGCACGAGCATAGGGTTCTGGTGACTGGTGAGTGCGGAGCTCGTCGGCCGTAGAACTTGGGGTTTCAGGGGTGTAGAGGGGCGCCAAAGCCAGAGAACGACAAGTTTAGAGGGAGGTCGGGGGAAATCCAACAGTTGGCTATGGTCGAGCAAGATGGGGCAGCGTGGCACCGCGGGTGTATAAAACCTAATTCTGGTAAGGTGTTGATCAGGTAGAAGGCTACTCGGATGATCTCCCGAGGCCCTGAGTTCTCGTATATAAAGAAGGATCGCACGTTGCGGTGCTAGCAGTACAGGACTCTGATTACAATACGTATCCTAGTCCTAATACAATACGACTTATCTACTTGTCTAACACCCTCCCTTAATCACAACATGGACATGTTGAGATTATGTCTAAACTCAGTAAAACTTCGTACTGGTAGCGGTTTTGTGAAACCATCTGCAACCTCATCCTTCGAAGGAATGAACCGTATCTCTAGTTGTTTCTTTAGGACTCGTTCTCTTACAAAATGAAAATCTATTTCAATATGCTTGGCTCTTGCATGAAACACTGGATTTGCTGACAGATAAGTTGCTCCCAAATTATCACACCACAAAACTGGTGTTTGAGTTGATCTCACTCGGAGTTCTCGCAGTAATGACTGAACCCATATCACCTCTGCTGTAGCATTGGCCACAGACTTGTACTCTGCTTCTGTGCTAGACCGAGATACTGTAGCTTGCTTCTTAGCACTCCAAGAGATCAAATTTGACCCATAGAAAACAGCAAACCCTCCAGTGGAGCGACGGTCATCTACACAACCAGTCCAGTCAGCATCTGAAAAGGCACTCACCAGTGTAGAAGTTGATCTCATAAATGTCAAACCACTACTTATAGTATGTTTGACATATCTCAGAATCCGCTTCGCACCAGTCCAATGTATAGTGGTGGGAGCATGTAAGTATTGACAAACTTTATTAACTGCATAGGAAATATCAGGCCTTGTAAGAGTCAAATACTGTAACGCACCAACCATGCTTCTGTACTTGGTACTATCCTCTGGTCCCAACATATCTCCTTCTTGTGCAGTTATCTTCTCAGAAGACGACAAAGGTGTAGGAACACCTGAACAGTTTGTCATACCAACTCTTGCAAGAACATCTTGACCATACTTAGCTTGACTCAACACTATGCCATTATGAACCTTGCGAACTTCTATGCCCAAGAAATAATGAAGATCACCCAAATCCTTTAATGCAAACTCTTTGCTCAAATCTTTCAGCAGTGCATCAGTTGCAGTTTGAGAAGAGCTGACAACTATGATATCATCCACGTATATAAGCATATAGATTGTAACACTTGACTTGTGATATATAAAGAGCGACGCATCAGATTTGGAAGCAATAAAACGAGAGTACCACGCCCGAGGTGCCTGCTTCAGTCCATAAAGCGCTTTATCAAGTTTGCAAACATAGTTCATCTTCCCCCTGTCTTCATAACCAGGTGGTTGTCTCATATAGACCTCCTCTTCCAGAACACCATGAAGAAACGCATTCTTGACATCCAACTGTCGCAAACTCCATCCCCTGGATACAAAAATAGCCAAGACAAGTCGAATAGTTGAAATTTTAACAACAGGACTGAAAGTATCTTCATAGTCGATGCCATATCGTTGCTTGAACCCTTTGGCTACAAGTCGAGCCTTATATCTATCGATCGATCCATCCGCCTTGTGCTTAACTTTGTAGATCCATCGACAATCAATAATATTTGTGCCATCTCGCGGAGGAACCAACCTCCATGTTTTGTTGTGCATAAGAGCCTCATACTCCTCATTCATGGTCTTTTTCCAACATGGGTCAGCCAACGCAGCCTGCAAATTTATAGGTATAAAACCTAATTCTGGTAAGGTGTTGATCAGGTAGAAGGCTACTCGGATGATCTCCCGAGGCCCTGAGTTCTCGTATATAAAGAAGGATCGCACGTTGCGGTGCTAGCAGTACAGGACTCTGATTACAATACGTATCCTAGTCCTAATACAATACGACTTATCTACTTGTCTAACAGGGTGGAGGCGGGAGGGGGGCAACGAGCTGGCCAGGAGGTTGTGAGGAAGGAGGAAGGTGACCACGCCATGATGTTCTTTGGCCTGGCCCATGGTGCTCTCCCCGCGGGATTCTACGCGTTTGGTGACGTGTGAGGTGTCAAATAGAACCACCTGTTGTGGATATGCTAAATAGGTATATCAACAACGTAGTATAATACCAACAAGTTCAGAAGGCCCATAGATGATGGTTGGGCCTATAGGCTAGCCGGGCTGCTTAGTTGTTGATTGACCAAGGTGAAGAGTCCAGTCCAGAAGAAGCTAGTTGTATCCGAACCGACATAGGTTAACCGGATCCGTGATGTACATGACAAGAAATAGTCCATGTTAGGTTAGTCTTGTAGTATCCGGGTACGACTACATCATGTAAACCCTAGATCTTGGCGTCTTTACATGCTGGATCTCGGAAGCACTTAATGCAGAACCAATCTCATCATTATAATCGTGTCTTTGTTGCTTTTATAGTGAATTATAGCAGCCCGCAGTATTTTGTTACCGTTTCGAGACTCGAAGCTAGGTAACTTGTGTCTCACCGCTCCGGTAGTTTCCCGTCTTTCGTCCACCTCTCTGATGTTAGGTATCCTCTATGGCGTACTCGTCGATCACGCAACAACTTTCCGGTACATTGTTAAGGGGTTCCGTCCTCCTGTACCATGTTCCACAACAATGAGAAAATATAAAACAATGATAGATTTTTTTTTTTTTTTTGAACTGACAATGATAGATTTTGAAGGGCCGCGTCGTCGTCTATGTCTCTTTGACCCCTTCATTTCCTACTCATATTAGACGGTACACGTAATGATTGAGCTTGGCAGAGTAATCTTTGGACGGAGTACACCGCCGCGGCGTTCCTGGGATTTCCTGGCAGCCGCAGCGACTAAATTTGCGTTCACGTACCAACGTGACCATCTCACTTCTTTTTACTTTTTTTTTTGCGAATTACGTGACCATGTCACTTCTTTTTACTACTTTTTTACGAAAACGTGACCATGTCACCGGTCTCGACACATGGGGCATACCGATACCATTCGTCTACCGGTCGTACGGACATGTACGTAGGTACACCGGTCGTTTGTCAAATGTACGGTTTTCCTTTTACTGATAGCCTGTCTGTGGCCATAGCACATGTCCTATTAAATTCGTTCTGCAGGGTTGCACGTCAATATTCGACAGCGAGAGACGGACCCCGACCGTGAACCGCTTGTCGCCTACCGCAGTGCAAATATTGTACCCGGCGGTTCACGTAAAAATTGTCTACGCTACGATCGGGATGGTGGGGCCCGCCACCAGCGAGTACGAAAAAGAAAGGAGGAACGGAAAGTTGCTGCCTACCAGTGTCAGAGCCTCACATGGGCGTTTCGTCGTGGATTCAGTGTGCCGCGTGACAGTGTAGGCAACTCTGTGGCCGGTTGCACGTCACTGCATGCGGCTGACCCATGCATCCCGCGCTCTAATTTTTCATAATCTTCAGAACAGTTTCTCTGTTGCTCTGTGCACTGGGAAGCGAGCGCCAACACACAACACACGAGAAAAAAAAACACGTCGTTTTCTGATGACGACCAGCAAATTTTGTTGAAAACGGCCCTCAATCTCTTTGTCGGCCTGGGTTTCTTAACCTTGTTGTGCGAGAGTGCATGCTTACCAAGACTTGCTGCACACATCTCGTGTGAGGGAATGATATTTGTTGCCCGTGTCCCTGTCCAAGTTCTAGGAGCCTATCCCATCTAAAATTTACACTTCTTTTCCAAAATGGACCACCGATATATTAATAATTTCCTACAACAACATTACCAAGGGCCTAAAAGTAATAAAAGTTACAAAGTGGTTTTGAACCACCCAACGACGAGTACCAACATTGGAGCCGAAGGCACGCACGGTCAGCTTCGCCCCTCCACCTGCCGGAGCCCGACAAGGCTTGTCGTATTAAAGTTGGTCATAGAGTGACGGAAAGTCGCCGCGTTGAGACGCCAAATGATCAACGGAAAACACATTACTGTCATGACCAAAAATAATTAAGAAAATAACTTGGTGTGTAAGGCGCACAAGTTTATATCAAGGTAAGCGGGTGATATCAAAACATTTGTTTATTGTGAAAACCATTGGTTTGGCAACTCTAATGTAGCCTTAATCTTGAAGGATAGCTCCATACCTGATTTTTCTCCAACGCTTGTGCACCCTCGTAACCAGTTAACTTCTTCCTGATTTGATTTAATTTATTTTGTAGACAACATCTATAACCATAGTCAGCAGGAGATAAACCTGCTAGCTAACTTTTCTTATCAATATAATTAGGTTGCTTGGAAGTCGCATCCCTCTCCCTCTCTTTTGTATTCCCTTTGGATATTTAGGTTCCAACCTTTGGGAGTTCTACAAAGATTAACAAAAAAATTGTGTCATCTATCAATGTTATTATTTCCTTTGTGGTTATGTCACCAAAATTTCGAGACAGTATCTGCCAGTTTATAGAAACCAACACAACACAAACTTGAACATTTTACAAGGCACTTGTTGATGCACTCCCATATCCAATAAGAGAGCCGCACACTAGTAGAAAAAGGGGCTTCCGTCCAAGCCTTTAGTACCGGTTTCCTTACGAACCGGTACTAAAGGGTGCATTAGTACCGGTTGAATTGTCCACACCTTTAGTATCGGTTCGTGACACGAACCGGTACTAAAGGGTTCGCGTCAGCTGAAAAACCTTTAGTACCGGTTCGTGACATGAACCGGTACTAAAGATTTTTCTGCTCCCCCACGCAGCTCCACCCCCCCCCCCCCGTGGATCGCCTTTTTTGGCACTGTAAAATAGAAAAGAAAATGATAGAAAATTCAAAAAATAAAATGTTTTCAGATTCTTGTATGTTATGCAACCTACTATTAGGGAAAATCAACAAATTTGAATTTTCACTTTTTTTGCAAATTTTTTTTGAAAAATGGTAAAACCGCAATAACTTTTGCATACGACGTCGAAAAAAAACGTATAATATATCAAAAAAAATCCTGGGAAAAAGTTACATCCGATTTCACCAGGGTTTAGCCGGTTAGCTAATTTTTAGATTCTCAAAATTCCAAATGAAAATATGAAAGTAGGAAGATTTTAGTTTTTTTCCAGAAATTTAGAATTTTATATATTTTTATTTTTTATTACATTAAAATTAATAATTATAAGATTTTTTGAATCCCAGAATTAGCAAATTATAATATTTTCAAATTTTCAGGTTTTAGGTTTGGCAAAAAAAATATTAAAAATTTACAAAATAATTAAAAATAATACAAATTAAAATTTTTATTTTATTTATATATTCAACATTTTTATTACATCATTACTTTTGTTTATTAAAAAAATTATTTGAAATTTAAACAATAAAGAAGTGTGACATCGACCATCATGTTAATAGGATTGATATGATACTACTATCACATACATGCGCGCGAAGCACTTGGAAGTGGAACGGAATGGAACTCGTAAGTTAAGCGTGCTAGTGCGGGAGTAGTGTGAGGATGGGTGACCGACCGGGAAGTTTGACCACGGATAAGTAATTTGACTAGAGATTAAGTGTAGTTAGAGACTAACGGAAATACTAGAAATTCTGGAAAAAAATGAGTGAAAAAAATAAAATAAAATAAAAAATTGATGAAAAAATTTGGTTAAAAAAATTAAACGAAATAGCTTTTAGTACCGGTTCATACGGTTCCAAAACCGATACTAAAGCCCCTTTGAAACCGGTACTAAAGGGGGGTTTCTCTACTAGTGGCATGGTCAGAAACACCTCTAGCTAATGTTCTGACCGTGACAAGAGGATATTGTAACTCACTCGGGAGATACCAAAACTCAATCTCACTCAACAAAGAGGTGATCTCTTTAATTATTTGACCAAGTCAGTGTTTACCTGATAATTCGATTTCTTTCAGCCCTCAATGTTCAATTACTGAATTAAAAGATTTATCCATGAGAAGCTCTTTTAACTTTATTTCTCTCAGACGCTCTTCTAACAATACTAAAATCATAAGAAAGCACAAAAGGTAAATTTTTACAGTTAAGAACGTGCATGCACCAAACTCTACTAAGAATTCTGGTTTATCTTTAGAACACGAGGCACCGTACATATTAACAAGATTTTTTTTGAAATGGGGATAAAACTCCGGCTTCTGCATCATGATGATGCACACGGACTTTTATTAAAAAGTCTCACACATTTGGTCTTACAACTCAATCATTGCCTTCATTTGATTCAAGAATCAACCAGCAAAATAAATAAAACATAGTATCAGTACACATCACTCTAGCCTCCTAGTATGATGTCAACCAGCCTGACACAAGATATCCTGAGAGATCTTATGGAGCCGTGTGCATCCAGAAGCCATGGAATCTCGCTGTCCCTCCGGCGAAAGGAGGGCCCATAGCTGAACCCAATGTGACATCATATGGATAACCCGTAAGAAATGAAAATATTATTTTTTGTTAAAGATGATATCATTTCTTACCCTCCAAATTGACCAACATAAAGCAGAAACCCCAATTCGGATGAATGTCTTAGATTGTCTATCTACTTCATTTAACCAATTACCAAACGTATTCGTAATATTGGTTGGAGGTGGAATATCAAAAGTGAAATTAACCGTGCGCCAGAAGTTTAGCTGAAGGACAATCATTAAAAAGAAGTTCAATGGTTTCCTGTTCTCCACATAAAACACATTTCATATTAACAAGATTCAACCTAAAATGTGTTTCCTTTTCCATTAACATGATTTTAGTGAAAATCTACTAGTAAGGCAAATATCAGCTTCGGATCTATCCTCCTTAACACCCATAAGTAGCAGATGCACCTCTGGATGAGTCCCAAAGCCATATATAACATAGACTGCCAGAAATTATTGAGCCAAGAATCTTCAAAATCAGACTTCATACTCTAATACAAATAAAATCGAACTTATATTCTGCAATATTATTTTTGATAAAAATTTCTTCTCTAACTCCCCCAACCCTCTACCATTCCATATATGAAACTATACATGGAAAACAAAAAGGATTTCAGCTAAATTTACTTCTAATATTGGTTTTTACACTAAACGCTGATAGTGAAACCCTACTACCTCTAGTTCTATGTAACGAAGCTAGTAATTTAGTTGTAGCATCAAGCTAGTAATTTTTGGGAAGTGAGCCCAGCTCAACTGGTTGAAGGAGTGGATGTACAAACCCAGCACCTGAGTTTAAATCCCCGTGGACGTGAATTTAGGTTACTCATGCAATTTATCTTGAGGACTATGCTTTAATCTTAATCAAGATAAAAAAATCTAGTACTAATGCCAAATGGCTGTGGTTGGTGCAGAGGCCGAGAAGTGAAATTCTCCCCATTTTTAAGTACACGCGTGCGGGACACGTATGCGGTGAAACCTCCCTGCAGGACCGCACGCACGGCCCCTCCGTGCGCCGTTGCCTCCCTCCCCACCTGACCCTCCCTGCACCACCGCCCCTCCACACTCCACCACCGTCCTCTCCCTCCCCCTCTCCTCCCTCCCCCACAAGATCTTAGCCCCGGGTCGTCTCACGCGAGGCGGCTCCGGGAGATGACCCAAACCCTAGAAAAGGCAGCCAATCTTCCTCTTCCCAGCTGTTGCCGCCGTCGGGGCCGGCGGTGGCGGCCGCGCCCGACTGCCAAAGGCAGGGGCTGTGGTGGCGCACTCATGGACTCCCCTTCGCGCGGAGGCGGGGTCTTTCAGGGGTAGCGGCGGTGGATGGCGGGTCTGGTGGTGGTGGCCTTCGCCTACATCACCTGGATCATGCGGGGGGACACGGTGGTGTGGCGGAACTCAGCGGGGCGAAAGGGCGGTTGCGGGTATGGGCGGCGGTGGCAAGGTACATGGTCGCGAGGTGGAGACAATGAGGCTCGGCCAGGCTATCCTGGCAGGCAGCAGCCGACCGTCTCCGCGTCGTGGGCGTGCGTAGCCGCTATCCCGACGGTTGCCGGCCTCCATGATGCGCGTAGATGAAACGTCCGTTGGGAACCCCAAGAGGAAGGTGTGATGCGCACAGCAGCAAGTTTTCCCTCAGTAAGAAACCAAGGTTATCGAACCAGTAGGAGTCAAGAAGCACGTCGAAGGTTGATGGCGGCGGGATGTAGTGCGGCGCAACACCGGGGATTCCGGCGCCAACGTGGAACCTGCACAACACAACCAAAGTACTTTGCCCCAACGAAACGAGTGAGGTTGTCAATCTCACCGGCTTGTTGTAACAAAAGATTAGATGTATAGTGTGGATGATGATTGTTTGCGTAGAAAACGGTAGAACAAGTATTGCGATAGATTGTATTCGATGTAAAAGAATAGGACCGGGGTCCACGAGTTCACTAGAGGTGTCTCTCCCATAAGATAAATAGCATGTTGGGTGAACAAATTACGGTTGGGCAATTGACAAATAGAGAGGGCATGACCATGCACATACATGATATGATGAGTATAGTGAGATTTAATTGGGCATTACGACAAAGTACATAGACCGCTATCCGGCATGCATCTATGCCTAAAAAGTCCACCTTCGAGGTTATCATCCAAACCCCTTCCGGTATTAAGTTGCAAACAACGGACAATTGCATTAAGTATGGTGCGTAATGTAATCAATAACTACATCCTCGGACATAGCATCAATGTTTTATCCCTAGTGGCAACAGCACATCCACAACCTTAGAACTTTACGTCACCGTCCGCAGTTTAATGGAGGCATGAACCCACTATCGAGCATAAATACTCCCTCTTGGAGTTAAGAGTAAAAACTTGGCTAGAGCCTCTACTAATAACGGAGAGCATGCAAGATCATAAACAACACATAGGTAATAGATTGATAATCAACATAACATAGTATTCTCTATCCATCGGATCCCAACAAACACAACATATAGCATTACAGATAGATGATCTTGATCATGTTAGGCAGCTCACAAGATCCGACAATGAAGCACATAAGGAGAAGACGACCATCTAGCTACTGCTATGGACCCATAGTCCGGGGGTGAACTACTCACTCATCACTCCGGAGGCGACCATGGCGGTGAAGAGTCCTCGAGGAGATGATTCCCCTCTCAGGCGAGGTCGTCGGAGGCGATCTCCTGAATCCCCCGAGATGGGATTGGCGGCAGCGGCGTCTCTGGAAGGTTTTCCGTATCGTGGCTCTCGGTACTGGGGGTTTCGCGATGAAGACTATATGTAGGCGGAAGGGCAGGTAAAGGGGTGTTACGAGGGGCCCACACAACAGGCCGGCGCGGCCAGGGCTTGGGCCGCGCCGCCCTGTTGTCTGGCCACCTCGTGGCCCCACTTCGTAAGTCCTCCGGTCTTCTGGAAGCTTCGTGCAAAAATAGGACCCTGGGCGTTGATTTCGTCCAATTCGAGAATATTTCCTTACTAGGATTTCTGAAACCAAAAACAGCGAGAAAACGACGAATCGGCTCTTCGGCATCTCGTTAATAGGTTAGTGCCGGAAAATGCATAAATATGACATAAAGTATGCATAAAACATGTAGATATCATCAATAATGTGGCATGGAACATAAGAAATTATCGATACGTCGGAGACGTATCAGCATCCCCAAGCTTAGTTCTGCTCGTCCCGAGCAGGTAAACGATAACAAAGATAATTTCTGAAGTGACATGTGATGCGTGTAGTTGACACGTCCGTTGGGAACCCCAAGAGGAAGGTGTGATGCACACAGCGGCAAGTTTCCCTCAGTAAGAAACCAAGGTTTAATCGAACCAGTAGGAGCCAAGAAGCACGTTGAAGGTTGATGGCGGCGGGATGTAGTGCGGCGCAACACCAGAGATGCCGGCGCCAACGTGGAACCTGCACAACACAACCAAAGTACTTTGCCCCAACGAAACAGTGAGGTTGTCAATCTCACCGGCTTGCTGTAACAAAGGATTAACCGTATTGTGTGGAAGATGATTGTTTGCGAGAGAAAACGAGTAAAACAAGTATTGCAGCAGATTTGTATTTCAAGTATTAAAAGAATGGACCGGGGTCCACAGTTCACTAGAGGTGTCTTTCCCATAAGATAAAAGCATGTTGGGTGAACAAATTACGAGTCGGGCAATTGACAAATAGAGAGGGCATAACAATGCACATACATGACATGATAAGTATAGTGAGATTTAATTGGGCATTACGACAAAGTACATAGACCGCCATCCAACTGCATCTATGCCTAAAAAGTCCACCTTCGAGTTATCATCCGAACCCCCTCCGAGTATTAAGTTGCTAACAACGGACAATTGCATTAAGTATGGTGCGTAATGTAATCAACAACTACATCCTCGGACATAGCGCCAATGTTTTATCCCTAGTGGCAACAACACAACACAACCTTAGGGGTTTCCGTCACTCCCCAGGTGTCAATGCGGGCATGAACCCACTATCGAGCATAAATACTCCCTCTTGGAGTTAAAAGTAAAAACTTGGCCGAGCCTCTACTAGAAACGGAGAGCATGCAAGATCATAAACAACACATGTATAATAACTTGATAATTAACATGACATAGTATTCTCTATCCATCGGATCCCGACAAACACAACATATAGAATTACGGATAGATGATCTTGATCATGTTAGGCAGCTCACAAGATCCAACAATGAAGCACAATGAGGAGAAGACAACCATCTAGCTACTGCTATGGACCCATAGTCCGGGGGTGAACTACTCACTCATCACTCCGGAGGCGACCATGGCGGTGTAGAGTCCTCCGGGAGATGATTCCCCTCTCCGGCAGGGGTGCCGGAGGCGATCTCTCGGATCCCCCGAGATGGGATCGGCGGCGGCGGCGTCTCGGTAAGGTTTTCTCGTATCGTGGCTCTCGGTATCGGGGGTTTCGTCACGGAGACTTTTTATAGGCGGAAGGGCAGGTCAAGAGGCGGCACGGGGGCCCCACACCACAGGGCCGCGCGGCCAAGGGGGGGGCGCGCCGCCCTATAGTGTGGCCCCTCCGTGGCCCCTCTTCGTCTCTCCTTCGGACTTCTGGAAGCTTCGTGAGAAAATAGGCCCCCGGGCTTTGATTTCGTCCAATTCCGAGAATATTTTGTTACTAGGATTTACGAAACCAAAAACAGCGAGAAAACAGAATCGGCACTTCGGCATCTTGTTAATAGGTTAGTTCCAGAAAATGCACGAATATGACATAAAGTGTGCATAAAACATGTAGGTATCATCAATAATATGGCATAGAACATAAGAAATTATCGATACGTCGGAGACGTATCAAGCATCCCCAAGCTTAGTTCCGCTCGTCCCGAGCGAGGTAAAACAATAACAAAGATAATTTCGAAGTGATATGCCATCATAACCTTGATCATACTATTTGTAAACATATGTAGTGGATGCAGCGATCATAACAATGGTGATGACATGAGTAAACAGGTGAATCATATAGCAAAGACTTTTCATGAATAGTACTTCAAGACAAGCATTAATAAGTCTTGCATAAGAGTTAACTCATAAAGCAATAAATCAAAGTAAAGGTATTGAAGCAACACAAAGGAAGATTAAGTTTCAGCGGTTGCTTTCAACTTGTAACATGTATATCTCATGGATAATTGTCAACATAGAGTAATATAACAAGTACAATATGCAAGTATGTAGGAATCAATGCACGGTTCACACAAGTGTTTGTTTCTTGAGGTGGAGAGAAATAGGTGAACTCGACTCAACATAAAAGTAAAGAGAATGGTCCTTCAAAGAGGAAAGCATCGATTGCTATATTTGTGCTAGAGCTTTTATTTTGAAAACATGAAACAATTTTGTCAACGGTAGTAATAAAGCATATGAGTTATGAAAGTTATATCTTACAAGTTGCAAGTCTCATGCATAGTATGCTAATAGTGCCCGCACCTTGTCCTAATTAACTTGGACTACCGGATCTTTGCAATGCACATGTTTTGACCAAGTGTCACAATGGGGTACCTCCATGCCGCTCGTACAAAGGTCTAAGGAGAAAGCTCGCATTTTGGATTTCTCGCTTTTGATTATTCTCAACTTAGACATCCATACCGGGACAACATGGACAACAGATAATGGACTCCTCTTTAATGCATAAGCATGTGGCAACAATTATTATTCTCATATGAGATTGAGGATATGTGTCCAAACTGAAACTTCCACCATGAATCATGGCTTTAGTTAGCGGCCCAAAGTTCTTCTCTAACAATATGCATGCTCCAACCATGAAGGTGGTAGATCTCTCTTGCTTCGAGACAAGACGGACATGCATAGCAACTCACATGATATCCAACAAAGAATAGTTGATGGCGTCCCCGAAACATGGTTATCGCTCAACAAGCAACTTAATAAGAGATAAAGTGCATAAGTACATATTCAATACTACAATAGTTTTTAAGCTATTTGTCCCATGAGCTATATATTGCAAAGGTGAATGATGGAATTTTAAAGGTAGCACTCAAGCAATTTACTTTGGAATGGCGGATAAATACCATGTAGTAGGTAGGTATGGTGGACACAAATGGCATAGTGGTTGGCTCAAGTATTTTGGATGCATGAGAAGTATTCCCTCTCGATACAAGGTTTAGGCTAGCAAGGTTGTTTGAAACAAACACAAGGATGAACGGTACAGACAAAACTCACATAAAAGACATATGGTAAACATTATAAGACTCCATACCGTCTTCCTTGTTGTTCAAAACTCAATACTAGATGTTATCTAGACTCTAGAGAAACCAAATATGCAAACCAAATTAACAAGCTCTAAGTATTTCTTCATTAATGGGTGCAAAGTATATGATGCAAGAGCTTAAACATGAGCACAACAATTGCCAAGTATCAAATTATCCAAGACATTTTAGAGTTACTACATGTAGCATTTTCCAATTCCAACCATATAACAATTTAACGAAGAAGAAACTTCGCCATGAATACTATGAGTAGAGCCTAAGGACATATTTGTCCATATGCAACAGCGGAGTGTGTCTCTCTCCCATAAAGTGAATGCTAGGATCCATTTTATTCAAACAAAACAAAAAACAAAAACAAACCGACGCTCCAAGCAAAGTACATAAGATGTGGCCGAATAAAAATATAGTTTCAGGGGAGGAACCTGATAATGTTGTCGATGAAGAAGGGGATGCCTTGGGCATCCCCAAGCTTAGACGCTTGAGTCTTCTTAATATATGCAGGGGTGAACCACCGGGGCATCCCCAAGCTTAGAGCTTTCACTCTCCTTGATCATATTGCATCATACTCCTCTCTTGATCCTTGAAAACTTCCTCCACACCAAACTCGAAACAACTCATTAGAGGGTTAGTTTATAATAAAAATTCACATGTTCAGAGGTGACACAATCATTCTTAACACTTCGGACATTGCATAAAGCTACTGGACATTAATGGATCAAAGAAATTCATCCAACATAGCAAAAGAGGCAATGCGAAATAAAAGACAGAATCTGTCAAAACAGAACAATCCGTAAAGATGGATTTTATTAGGCCACCAGACTTGCTCAAACGAAAATGCTCAAATTGAATGAAAGTTGCGTACATATCTGAGGATCATGCTCGTAAATTGGCGTAATTTTCTGAGCTACCTACAGGGAGATAGACCCAGATTCGTGACAGCAAAGAATTCTGGAACTGCGCAGTAATCCAAATCTAGTACTTACTTTTCTATCAAAGACTTTACTTGGCACAACAAAACATAAAACTAAGATAAGGAGAGGTTTCTAAAGTAGTAAACAACTTCCAAGACACAAATATAAAACAAAAATACTGTAGTAAAAACATGGGTTGTCTCCCATAAGCGCTTTTCTTTAACGCCTTTCAGCTAGGCGCAGAAAGTGTGTATCAAGTATTATCGTGGGGTGAAGCATTGACATTATAACCAGGGGTGTTGGGAGTTTTCTCAACCATGCATTGTATATTATCTATGTAAGTTTCAGAGGCTCCCTTTTCATTAGTCTTAGGCTTGCTATTTTCATCAAACAAATTTTCAGGAACAAGCCAAGCATAATTATTTTCTAGAGCTTCATGTATTGCTAGGAGCTTACATGGTATTGGTGCTTTAATCTCCCCATCATCATTAGCATTATTAGTGTATTTTAGTCTATACATATCCATTTTTTCAAGTGTTCTTTTAAAGTCGGTATAAAAGCCAAGCCTCTTATGCTTAATAAAAACTTTTCTAGCTTCTATAGCTATATCTTCAAATTCTCGCACTAAGACTTTTAGAACAAAATCTCTCTTCTCTCCCCGCTCCATATCAGAAAGTGTAAGAAACATGTGTTGTATCATGGGGTTGAGACTAATAAATCTAGCTTCCATCATGCGTACCAAACAAATAGAGGCATCTTCATAAGTGGGGACAGCTTTTGCAAGTGGTATATCTTTAAGATCTTCATGCATACTAACATGTGTGAAAAATTCTTCTATGTTATCTCTTCCAATTATAGACCCTTGTCCCACAGGTATATCTTTTTCAGTAAAATTAAGAGGAAAAATGTTGAAATAAGTAAAGTAAATGCAAGTAAACTAATTTTTTGTGTTTTTGATATAGCAAACAAGACAGTAAATAAAGTAAAGCTAGCAACTAATTTTTTTGTGTTTTGATATAAGTGCAGCAAACAAAGTAGTAAATAAAATAAAGCAAGACAAAAACAAAGTAAAGAGATTGAGAAGTGGAGACTCCCTTGCAGCGTGTCTTGATCTCCCGACAACGGCGCCGGAAATTTGCTTGATGCGTGTAGTTGACACGTCCGTTGGGAACCCCAAGAGGAAGGTGTGATGCACACAGCGGCAAGTTTCCCTCGATAAGAAACCAAGGTTTAATCGAACCAGTAGGGAGCCAAGAAGCACGTTGAAGGTTGATGGCGGCGGGATGTAGTGCGGTGCAACACCGGAGATTCCGGCGCCAACGTGGAACCCGCACAACACAACCAAAGTACTTTGCCCCAACGAAACAGTGAGGTTGTCAATCTCACCGGCTTGCTCGTAACAAAGGATTAACCGTATTGTGTGGAAGATGATTGTTTGCAGAGAAAACAAGTAAAACAAGTATTGCAGCGAGATTTGTATTTCAGTATTAAAATAATGGACCGGGGTCCACAGTTCACTAGAGGTGTCTCTCCCATAAGATAAAAGCATGTTGGGTGAACAAATTACAGATCGGGCAATTGACAAATAGAGAGGGCATAACAATGCACATACATGACATGATAAGTATAGTGAGATTTAATTGGGCATTACGACAAAGTACATAGACCGCCATCCAACCGCATCTATGCCTAAAAAGTCCACCTTCGAGGTTATCATCCGAACCCCCTCCGGTATTAAGTTGCTAACAACGGACAATTGCATTAAGTATGGTGCGTAATGTAATCAACAACTACATCCTCGGACATAGCGCCAATGTTTTATCCCTAGTGGCAACAAGCACAACACAACCTTAGGGGTTTCTGTCACTCCCCAGGTGTCAATGCAGGCATGAACCCACTATCGAGCATAAATACTCCCTCTTGGAGTTAAAAGTAAAAACTTGGCCGAGCCTCTACTAGAAACGGAGAGCATGCAAGATCATAAACAACACATGTATAATAACTTGATAATTAACATGACATAGTATTCTCTATCCATCGGATCCCGACAAACACAACATATAGAATTACGAGATAGATGATCTTGATCATGTTAGGCAGCTCACAAGATCCAACAATGAAGCACAATGAGGAGAAGACAACCATCTAGCTACTGCTATGGACCCATAGTCCAGGGGTGAACTACTCACTCATCACTCCGGAGGCGACCATGGCGGTGTAGAGTCCTCCGGGAGATGATTCCCCTCTCCGGCAGGGTGCCGGAGGCGATCTCCTGGATCCCCCGAGATGGGATCGGCGGCGGCGACGTCTCAGTAAGGTTTTCCGTATCGTGGCTCTCGGTACTGGGGGTTTCGTCACAGAGACTTTTTATAGGCGGAAGGGCAGGTCAAGAGGCGGCACGGGGGCCCCACACCACAGGGCCGCGCGGCCAAGGGGGGGCCGCGCCGCCCTATAGTGTGGCCCCTCCGTGGCCCCTCTTCGTCTCTCCTTCGGACTTCGGAAGCTTCGTGAGAAAATAGGCCCCCGGGCTTTGATTTCGTCCAATTCCGAGAATATTTCGTTACTAGGATTTCGAAACCAAAAACAGCAGAAAACAAGCAATCGGCACTTCGGCATCTTGTTAATAGGTTAGTTCCAGAAAATGCACGAATATGACATAAAGTGTGCATAAAACATGTAGGTATCATCAATAATATGGCATAGAACATAAGAAATTATCGATACGTCGGAGACGTATCAACATGCCATCATAACTTTGATCATACTATTGTAAGCATATGTAATGAATGCAGCGATCAAAACAATGGTAATGACATGAGTAAACAAATGAATCATAAAGCAAAGACTTTTCATGAATAGTACTTTGAAGACAAGCATCAATAAGTCTTGCATAAGAGTTAACTCATAAAGCAATAAATCAAAGTAAAGGTATTGAAGCAACACAAAAGAAGATTAAGTTTCAGCGGTTGCTTTCAACTTGTAACATGTATATCTCATGGATATTGTCAATGTAAAGTAATATAACAAGTGCAATATGCAAGTATGTAGGAATCGAGTGCACGATTCACACAAGTGTTTGCTTCTTGAGGTGGAGAGAGATAGGTGAACTGACTCAACATAAAAGTAAAAGAAAGGCCCTTCGCGAGAGGAAGCATTGATTGCTATATTTGTGCTAGAGCTTTTGTTTTGAAAACAAGAAACAATTTTGTCAACGGTAGTAATAAAGCATATGTGTTATGTAAATTATATCTTACAAGTTGCAAGCCTCATGCATAGTATACTAATAGTGCCCGCACCTTGTCCTAATTAGCTCGGATTACGGGATTATCATCGCAATACATATGTTTTAACCAAGTGTCACAAAGGGGTACCTCTATGCCGCCTGTACAAAGGTCTAAGGAGAAAGCTCGCATTGGATTTCTCGCTTTTGATTATTCTCAACTTAGACATCCATACCGGGACAACATAGACAACGAGATAATGGACTCCTCTTTAATGCATAAGCAATTAGCAACAATTAATGTTCTCATATGAGATTGAGGATATTTGTCCAAAACTGAAACTTCCACCATGATTCATGGCTTTAGTTAGCGGCCCAATGTTCTTCTCTAACATTATGCATGCTCTAACCATTAAATGAGTGGTAAATCTCCCTTACTTCGGACAAGACGAACATGCATAGCAACTCACATGATATTCAATAAAGAGTAGTTGATGGCGTCCCCGGGAACATGGTTATCGCACAACAAGCAACTTAATAAGAGATAAAGTGCATAAGTACATATTCAATACCACAATAGTTTTTAAGCTATTTGTCCCATGAGCTATATATTGCAAAGGTAAAGAATGAAAATTTTAAAGGTAGCACTCAAGCAATTTACTTTGGAATGGCGGAGAAATACCATGTAGCAGGTAGGTATGATGGACACAAATGGCATAGTGGTTGGCTCAAGGATTTTGGATGCATGAGAAGTATTCCCTCTCGATACAAGGTTTAGGCTAGCAAGGTTATTTGAAACAAACACAAGAACGAACCGGTGCAGCAAAACTCACATAAAAGACATATTATAAACATTATAAGACTCTACACCGTCTTCCTTGTTGTTCAAACTCAATACTAGAAATTATCTAGACTTTAGAGAGACCAAATATGCAAACCAAATTTTAGCAAGCTCTATGTATTTCTTCATTAATGGGTGCAAAGTATATGATTCAAGAGCTTAAACATGAGCACAACAATTGCCAAGTATCAAATTATTCAAGACATTTTAGAATTACTACATGTAGCATTTCCCGATTCCAACCATATAACAATTTAACGAAGAAGATTCAACCTTCGCCATGAATACTATGAGTAAAGCCTAAGGACATATTTGTCCATATGCAACAGCGGAGCGTGTCTCTCTCCCACACAATGAATGCTAGGATCCATTTTATTCAAACAAAAACAAACCGACGCTCCAAGCAAAGCACATAAGATGTGATGGAATAAAAATATAATTTCACTAGAGGAACCTGATAATGTTGTCGATGAAGAAGGGGATGCCTTGGGCATCCCCAAGATTAGACGCTTGAGTCTTCTTAAAATATGCAGGGGTGAACCACCGGGGCATCCCCAAGCTTAGAGCTTTCACTCTCCTTGATCATATTGTATCATCCTCCTCTGTTGATCCTTGAAAACTTCCTCCACACCAAACTCAAAACAACTCATTAGAGGGTTAGTGCACAATCAAAATTTACATATTCAGAGGTGACACAATCATTCTTAACACTTCTGGACATTGCACAAAGCTACTGGACATTAATGGAACAAAGAAATCCATCCAACACAGCGAAAGAGGCAATGCGAAATAAAAGGCAGAATCTGTCAAAACAGAACACTCCGTAAAGACGAATTTTATTGTGGCACCAGACTTGCTCAGATGAAAATGCTCAAATTGAATGAAAGTTGCGTACATATCTGAGGATCACTCACGTAAATTGGCATAATTTTCTGAGTTACCTACAGAGAATTACGCCCAAATTCGTGACGAACAAAGAAATCTGTTTCACGCGAGTAATCCAAATCTAGTATGAACCTTACTATCAACGACTTTACTTGGCACAACAATGCACAAAACTAAGATAAGGAGAGGTTGCTACAGTAGTAACAACTTCTAAGACTCAAATATAAAATAAAAGTACTGTAGTAAAAACATGGGTTGTCTCCCATAAGCGCTTTTTTCTTTAACGCCTTTCAGCTAGGCGCAGAAAGTGTGTATCAAGTATTATCAAGAGACGATGCATCGACATTATTTTCACAATTTATCCCATTGGGTATCTTAGATGCTCTCTTATCTATAGTGGTTTTAACAGCTTTATCAATTTTAGGCCTATAATAGCTTTTTGGTTTAGGCCCCTTAGAGATATACATGAACCTTTGCTCCTTTCCCACATAAGCTTTCTCTCTAAACTTTATAGATGAAAAGGTTGAACCCAATGTTCCCATAGCCTCTTCAAGTTCACTAATCCTTTGGGTTTGATTATCATGAATAGCACAAGATTCTAAGATGGCGATTCTCTCATTAATTCCACCTAGAGATTTATCAAGTTTATCAGTGCTATCAAGTAATGCTTTCAAAGTAGTATTAATAATTGGAAGGTTTTGCTCTATGATTTCCAACTTTTTCATGACATCTTCAAGAGAGGCTTCAATTTTAACTTCATTAACAGGTGGTATTCCAAATAAACTCTCAATAATGCAACTAGCTTCTAAAGCAGGAGCGCCTAGGAAGTTACCTCCTGCGAGACAATCAAGAACATACCTATTCCAGACTAGAGATACCAACATAAAAATTCCCGAGTAGGATAGTGGTGGAGTGTTTCTTAGTGCACCTATTATGGGCATCACTAATTCTATACCAAGCATCTTTTAAACATTCTCCCCCTTGTTGCTTAAACGAACGAACTTCAACTTCAGGATTACTCATTTTAGCAGTAGTAAATAAAACAAACTAGATAAAGTAAATGCAAGTAACTAATTTTTGTGTGTTTTTGATATAGAAAACAAGACAGTAAGTAAAGTAAAGCTAGCAACTAATTTTTTTGTGTTTTGATATAAGTGCAGCAAACAAAGAAAGTAAATAAAATAAAGCAAGACAAAAACAAAGTAAAGAGATTGGATTGTGGAGACTCCCTTGCAGCGTGTCTTGATCTCCCCGGCAACGGCGCCAGAAAACAGTCTTGATGCGCGTAGATGACACGTCCGTTGGGAACCCCAAGAGGAAGGTGTGATGCGCACAGCAGCAAGTTTTCCCTCAGTAAGAAACCAAGGTTATCGAACCAGTAGGAGTCAAGAAGCACGTCGAAGGTTGATGGCGGCGGGATGTAGTGCAGCGCAACACCGGGGATTCCGGCGCCAACGTGGAACCTGCACAACACAACCAAAGTATTTTGCCCCAACGAAACAGTGAGGTTGTCAATCTCACCGGCTTGCTGTAACAAAGGATTAGATGTATAGTGTGGATGATGATTGTTTGCAGAAAACAGTAGAACAAGTATTGCAATAGATTGTATTCGATGTAAAAGAATAGGACCGGGGTCCACAGTTCACTAGTGGTGCCTCTCCCATAAGATAAATAGCATGTTGGGTGAACAAATTATCGTTGGGCAATTGACAAATAGAGAGGGCATGACCATGCACATACATGATATGATGAGTATAGTGAGATTTAATTGGGCATTACGACAAAGTACATAGACCGCTA
This sequence comes from Lolium rigidum, assembly GCF_022539505.1. Classification (NCBI taxonomy): domain Eukaryota; kingdom Viridiplantae; phylum Streptophyta; class Magnoliopsida; order Poales; family Poaceae; genus Lolium; species Lolium rigidum. The sequence goes on along the minus strand of NC_061514.1, from coordinate 333,082,319 downwards.
TCCAAGCATGCATCTATGCCTAAAAAGTCCACCTTCGAGTTATCATCCGAACCCCTTCCAGCATTAAGTTGCAAACAACGGACAATTGCATTAAGTATGGTGCGTAATGTAATCAATAACTACATCCTCGGACATAGCATCAATGTTTTATCCCTAGTGGCAACAAGACATCCACAACCTTAGAACTTTTCGTCACCGTCCCGCATTTAATGGAGGCATGAACCCACTATCGAGCATAAATACTCCCTCTTGGAGTTAAGAGTAAAAACTTGGCCGGAGCCTCTACTAATAACGAGAGCATGCAAGATCATAAACAACACATAGGTAATAGATTGATAATCAACATAACATAGTATTCTCTATCCATCGGATCCCAACAAACACAACATATAGCATTACAGATAGATGATCTTGATCATGTTAGGCAGCTCACAAGATCCGACAATGAAGCACATAAGGAGAAGACGACCATCTAGCTACTGCTATGGACCCATACTCCAGGGGTGAACTACTCACTCATCACTCCGGAGGCGACCATGGCGGTGAAGAGTCCTCCGGGAGATGATTCCCCTCTTCGGCAGGTGCCGGAGGCGATCTCCCGAATCCCCCGAGATGGGATTGGCGGCGGCGTCTGCGGAAGGTTTTCCGTATCGTGGCTCTCGGTATCGGGGGTTTCGCGACGAAGACTATATGTAGGCGGAAGGGCAGGTAAAGGGGCGTCACGAGGGCCCACACAACAGGCCGGCGCGGCCGGGGCTTGGGCCGCGCCGCCCGTTGTCCGGCCACCTCGTGGCCCCACTTCGTAAGTCCTCCGGTCTTCCGGAAGCTTCGTGCAAAAATAGGACCCCGGGCGTTGATTTCGTCCAATTCCGAGAATATTTCCTTACTAGGATTTCGAAACCAAAAACAGCAGAAAACAAGAATCGGCTCTTCGGCATCTCGTTAATAGGTTAGTGCCGGAAAATGCATAAATATGACATAAAGTATGCATAAAACATGTAGATATCATCAATAATGTGGCATGGAACATAAGAAATTATCGATACGTCGGAGACCTATCACTCCACCGGTCGGGTTGGAGGAGGAAGATGGACCGTGGTTCCCAGTCATGGAGGCGGTGTGTGGGGGCCTTCCGTTCTGGCTTTCAGGATGGTGGTCCTAGGGTTCTTTTTTCGCGAAGATTAAGACGTTCCGGATGCCGGTCTTTCTTCATCTAGCCGGAGTGATGAGTTCCGGAAGGCTGAGTGAATGGAACAGTGCATATTTTGCCTGGAGTTCACAGGTTCGGGTGGTATTCGGTCGCGCGCACCCATGATTTTATCCCGACCGTTTGGTTTCGGAGGGAACGGCGTGAAGCTCTGTTCTGTATTGACATCAAGAGACTTTTGGTCCATGGTGAAGTCGGAAGCAGAGAATATCATGAAGGCGGGATTGGGGGATTAGCTAAAAAAGGTCCATGTCTTCGCGATGTTGAGGAACTGTTGACTGCCAAAACCCACCGGCGGGCAGCGGCCTTGTCAACACTGTAGAGCCGGGGGGAGCCTAGAGCTGCGGCTGGCTGAGACCCCTCCGAGCGACGGCCCGCAATGCTCTTCTGGTCACACGCGGCGTTGCGAAGTGCAAGGGCGTGCCACCCGACCTATACCCGGTCGGGAAGGTGATGAGATTGCCTCGCTTAGTTTCCTGCAGGGCATACATGTAAACGTTAAATACGAGCCTCGATCGGCTCTCGAGTTATCCCGTGAATCGGCTCAAAGAGCCGATCCACCCATGATCCGTACGGGGTGTACGAATACTTGGTGGTCCTGCTTGATCAAGATGAAGCTAATGAGATCTACGACGATTTAGGGTTTTCACCACATAATCGGATCATCCTACTCCAGGTTGGGCCGGATGGCCACGCACGGTGCTCGTAAGCCGATCCTAAACAAGGCCAAAAACCAACATGAAGTTGATCCTAGGAACATCCCGTTTAGGACTTGCGAACGCCACCCTACGTGCCACAGGATCCTCCCCCCTTTGTAAGGCCAAACTATTGCGGATATTAAACTAATCCTTGTAGAACAAGGAGCAATCGTAACGGATCAGATCTACTAAATAATGATCAAGCGGGGTGCCGCCCCCACACCTGAGATAGGCGTGAGGACGGCTAGATATGCAAGGGTTGCACTACGTAAGCATGCTTAAACGAAGAACAATGCTAACCCTAACACATCTAATGATAACTACGTTGCTCGCCATCAAAAGCGCTTCAAGTACGAGCAACGCATGAACAACGTGGGGCTTGTGCTGCCTAGATCGCAAGATGCGATCTAGGCAGCATGTCGCTTACCCGATAGAAACCCTCGAGACGAAGGAGTTGGCGATGCGCCGAGATTGGTTTGTTTTTGGGGTTGAACGTGAGTTGTTGTTTATTCCATAAACCCTAGGTACATATTTATAGTCCAGGGGACTTTCTAATGCGGGCGTGCACTAAACCGTACACGAGACAAACTCTAACTTTTTAATCTAACATACAATCTACTATAAAGATACACGGGCAATTCAGCCCAATTCCTTCGTGTCAGGCCGCTCCAGGATTTTCCATACATACTCTTCCAAGCCCACCTTGGTCGCGGCCCACCTCCTGATCGCGGTTAAATCCTGGTGATAACACATGCCCCCCTGGTTTTGGAAATGGAATTTCCAAAATCATTACGCTCTCGTCGGGTCATGTCGTGGCAGAGCAGAGCTGTTGCGGTACCTATTATCATTATGCCCTGTCTTCTCAGCTTCTCTGCAAAATTTGATAACCCCGGCGTCATCTCCTCGGGAACTTATACATTAAATCCTCACCAGGCTTCTCGTTATTTAACTGCGCCGATTGATTAGCTTCCTTCATCTCCTTCCTCCGTTCCAACCATCGGCACCCAAAAAACCCTTCTGCGCCCCATGTCTTCTTCCTCCTCTGCCTCGTCGGGACTTTCCTTTGAATCCTCTTCCCCCGAACCGATGCCAACACCGAGCCCACAAGAAGCTCATGCGGCCAACATCCGCCGCGCCATTGAGGCCGGGGAGGAGTCAGACCATGACTTCTCCATCTGGTCCGAGGACGACCAGTCCTCTACGGACGGGGAGAGCGACCTCCGTTTCCTCGCCGGTGGGGAATCGGAGGAGGAGAGTGATACGTCTCCAACGTATCGATAATTTCTTGTGTTCCATGCCACATTATTGATGTTATCTACATGTTATATGCACACTTTATGTCATATTCGTGCATTTTCTGGAACTAACCTATTAACAAGATGCCGAAGTGCCGCTTGTCTGTTTTCTGCTGTTTTTGGTTCCGTGAAAGGCTGTTCGGGCAATATTCTCGAATTGGACGAAATCAACGCCAAACCTCCTATTTTCCCCGGAAGGCTCCGGAACACCGAAGAAGAGTCGGAGAGGAGCCGGGGGCCCCACACCATAGGGCCGCGCGGGCCGTGGTCCGGCCGCGCCGGCCTAGGGTGAGGCCGCCCGTCAGCCCTCTCCGCGCCGCCTCTTCGCCTATATAACCCCTTTCGACCTAAAAACGCAGTACCAATTGACGAAACTCCGTAAAGACTCCGGGGCGCCGCCACCGTCGCGAAACTCCAATTCGGGGACGAACTCGTTCCGGCACCCTGCCGGAGCGGGGAAGTGCCCCGGAAGGCTTCTCCATCGACACCGCTGCCATCTCCATCGACACCGCTGCCATCTCCACCGCCATCTTCATCACCGCTGCTGCTCCCATGAGGAGGGAGTAGTTCTCCATCGAGGCTCGGGGCTGTACCGGTAGCTATGTGGTTAATCTCTCTACTATGTACTTCAATACAATGATCTCATGAGCTGCTTTACATGATTGAGATCCATATGAGTTTTGTATCACAATTTATCTATGTGCTACTCTAGCAATGTGTTATTAAAGTAGTTCTATTCCTCCTGCACGTGTGTAAAGGTGACAGTGCGTGCACCGTGTTAGTACTTGGTTTATGCTATGATCATGATCTCTTGTAGATTATGGAGTTAACTATTGCTATGATAATATTGATGTGATCTATTCCTCCTACATATGCATGAAGGTGACAGTGTGCATGCTATGCTAGTACTTGGTTTAGTCGTGTTGATCTATCTTACACTAAAGGTTACTAAAACATGAGCATTGTTGTGGAGCTTGTTAACTCCGGCATTGAGGGTTCGTGTAATCCTACGCAATGTGTTCATCATCCAACAAAAGTGTAGAGTATGCATTTATCTATTCTGTTATGTGATCAATGTTGAGAGTGTCCACTAGTGAAAGTGTAATCCCTAGGCCTTGTTCCTAAATACTGCTGAGTTACTACCGCTTGTTTACCGTTTTTATCGCGTTACTACCGCTGCAATACCACCACCATCATCTACACGCCAAGCACTTTTCTGGCACCGTTGCTACCGCTCATACTTATTCATACCACCTGTATTTCACTACCTCTTCGCCGAACTAGTGCACCTATTTGGTGTGTTGGGTACACAAGAGACTTCTTGCTTTGTGGTTGCAGAGGTTGCATGAGAGGGATATCTTTGACCTCTTCCTCCCTGAGTTCGATAAACCTTGGGTATCCACTTAAGGGAAACTTGCTGCTGTTCTACAAACCTCTGCACTTGGAGGCCCAACACTGTCTACAGGAAAGGAGGGGGAACGTAGACATCAGAGAGCGACGACGATCGCTTCTCCTGGGACGACTTCACCTCTTCCGAGGGGGTGATGGAGGAAGAGGAGGAGGAGGACGACGACGACGACGACTCCCTCGAGGGCTACCCACCAGCGAAGCGCCTTCGCATGTGGTGGGATGATGACGAGCAGCGACGACGAAGACGGGGATGAAGCCCCCGTGGAGGGCTACGGGAGTAGCGACGAGGAGCCCATCGGCAGCAGTGGCCGATGAGAGCTCGGATGATGACGATGAAGACAATGACGGCCCGTAGATAAGACCTCTCGTCATAGGGTCGGTAGTGGTAGATGGGGCAATGTATCCCCTCGTATTTCCTTTTGAGAGCAATTCGGCTCTTTATGTAAGAAATCCCGCCTATCAATGAAGCACTCGTTCTCCACTTTGATTTTGCCGATTTCTTCCGAGTTTGATTGAGCCGACTCGCCTCTCCGCCAATGTGTAATAAGCCGATAACAACGCATCGGTCCTCCAACAGAGCAATCTACCAGTGCCCGTTGCCCCCGAGTCTCGCCCAATGCAAAACGGAGACGAGGAATACGCGCATGAACCGTGTAGACCCGGGCCTCGATCGTATGTGGGGAAGTTCCTTATGCAGCGTCAGCCGATTTGAACACAAACCGGCTTCTCCGAGCGGAAAGCCTTCAAAGTGAGCTGCCCCCGAGCTCTTACTCGAGGCGAGAATGTGCCACGACCCGATCCTCTTTTCTTCCTCTCGTCGCTCGATAATTTTTCGTTTCAGCTGTTTCTTGATTCTCAAGTCGATGCCTGCTTGCATCGGCTTTCATGTCCTTAAGTCGATGCCTGCTGCATCGGCTGTGCTCGAAAATTTTCGAATTTTCACTTTTTATTTTTACGGCCGACCTGTGCATCGGCCCCCATATTCCAATACTCATCAACAAAAGATGAGATGCTTCTGTTGTATATCCTCGTATTTCCATATACCTGGGTGCCCCCCCGAGCCGATTCTGTCAAGAAAATTGATGGTATCGGCTCTGTTGGATAACATGTTGAACCCAGGCAGGAAGGTAGGTGAGGATAATTTTGGCCGATTGCTGGAATCGGCCTCCACGTTGCTTGTTCGTTGAAGGTTTTGTAAGTTCCCTTCGTAAATTTTTTAGGGCCGATCACAAGGATCAGCCTCTCCTGGTTTGCCCATTGGTTTGATCTTGCTACTTGGTCAGCCGGATGAAACCAACCCAACCTCCGACTTGATGCGCCGCTCGTCGTCCACCTTGTGTGCTCCGTAGAGTCGTGGAGCGCTACGCTCCGTCGGCAAGACGAGTACCATGTTTGTGCCAGCCGATGTCTCATCATCGGCTCTCCTCTCGTTTAGGGCGCCATTCCATTTTCCGTGGACGACCCTCTTCATCCAGGGTTCGCTGAACCTTTGCAGCCGCATCAGGCCGTGCCTTTCTTAGCGTATGCAGTACAACCTTTCGGCTTCCTCCAGGCCGCGCAATCGCCGAACCCTCGCGCTTCCGGGAACGGCTGAGTCCGTCGTGGCACCACCTTGGCCGGTGGTACCTGTCTTCTTCCACTTCTCCCTCGTCTTCTAAATCTTCAAGATCTGCCCAACGAGGTGACTCGGCGCGTTTGCTTTGTGGTGGGAGAGGCCCTAAGCGCTCGAACACGTACACGTTGGCTGCCTCCTTCTTTTTCTCGATTGCATTCTAGGCAATTGCCGATTGTGGGCAATCGGCTCATTCCCGAATCCCAGCAGTTGTCCGAAGAAGGGGCAGTCCCAGTGTCCGGCGTTGTCATCTTGCTCCCCGGATGCTTCCGTGGCACGGCGCTCGTGCTCCTCCTCATCGTGATCCTGCCGACGATATCTTCTGGCTTCTCTAGCCAAACGATCTTCTCTGTCACCGTAATTGGGTCGCCGGCGTTGACCATTCTGACTAACATATTTGTTGAGGAGGTGATCAGAGAGGGGTCGCTGATATCTTATGTTCTTCATCTCTCCCTCTGTGACATAGCGCTTGCCATCATGACGGAGCCGATCGCGTGGAGCGGCCTCATCTCGTATCCTTGCCGTGGAGAGCAGCTGCCCTCATCTCCATCTTTGCCGCAGTGGTTTCCGTGCCCTACCATGTTGATGCCGAACGAGGGGCCCGGCCGGCAACCTTCGTGGTAGGTGATTTCTACCATATTAACGGCGGGGAAGGGTTGGGTGTCGACCTTCATGGCGTACTCGGTTGAAAATTAGCCGCCCCTTCTCTATCGCCGCTTGGATGTGCCGACGCCACACCCGGCAGCCGTTGGTGGCATGGGAAAGCGAGTTGTGGAATTTGCAAGTACGGCTTTCCGTTTAGCTCTTTCGCCGTGGGGAACTTGAGACCTTCAGAACCGTCAACCGTTTCTCCTTGAGCGGAAGGTCGAAGATTTGTTCGCTCTTGGTCACGTCAAAATCAAATCCCCGGGCGGCCCCGGTGGCTTTACACATTTGCAGGCGACAGGGGTTCCTCCCCGAGTCCACTCAGCCCACCGCTATCTCTTGGCCTCCCGCAGCACTTCATCCTCCTCCGTATCGACCATGACTACCGCACGCTTGAACTTGTCTTGGTACAGGTCGGGGTGGCGCTGTTCATATGCCGATAGTTTCGAACCATGTGCGCCGACGAGGATAATCTCGCTTGGGAGGCCATGTCCTTGAGCCGTGTTGCAAGGCCTCGCTACCGCCAACTCGATCGCTTCCTTTCAGCTTATGCGAACCGAATAACATCGGTTCCTAAGATTCCCGAAGCGCCGGATGTATTCTCGTCACCGTTTCCCCGCGCTTCGACGTAGTTGTGCTAGATCGGCAATGCCGTACTCGGAAGCTTCGAATGGTATTGCATATGGAACTCGTTCTTCCAATTGCTTCCAAGACTCGGATGGAGTTCGCCGGTAGAGAGGTGTACCATCCAAAAGCCGATCCCGTGAGGGACCGTGAAAAGAGCCTCACGCGTAGCTGATCCGACACCGAAGCCGGTCCTAGTTGAGCCAAATATCGGCCGACGTGCTCGATGGAGCCGGAGCCATCTCGATCCACCGAATTTGGAGAAGTCGTGGAGCCGATATTTTGGTGGCAGCGGGATCATCTCGTAATCGTCGTGGTACGGCTTGGAATAGCCGACCGCCCTTCTTTTCGGCATCATGCCGAACCGGTCTCTCGCATGGTACCGATCCGATCCGCCGTGCCGGCCGTAGGAGTTGCACTCGAAGATTCGCCGGGTGGCGTACTTGGCCTGCCACGTTTGCTTTTCCAGCTCCGAGCCGCCTGCAGGAGCCGGGCTCGGGAGTTTCGTCGGTGTGGCGTATTTAGTTAGCCACGTCTCGCTCCGTCGCCGACGTTCCTCCCGTCTTCGCCGGAGCCCCCGATGTTGTGGCCTCGGTTTGTGAGTGCCCGAGCCACCACAATCCGGCACATACATGCACGCGTACCCATGAGGGATCTCCTTAGGCGCCTCCATTAAGAACCGGTAGTCACCGGGGTCGCCACCACTCCGTAGACGAGGAATGCCGGTGTAGTCGGCACTTCAGCCGGTGCCGCCAACGCAAATGGCAGCGGTGGACGGATCGGAAAGGCAACTCTCCTTGATGAGTCCCGAGAGCTGGTCCCGACGGCGAGTACCGGTGGCTCATGATCTCTCGGATCACGCGCGAGCGACACGCTCCAAAGACGTTGACCAAGTTCTCGCAGTGGCGGTGTAGCGAGTGAGCCACCGTGTAGTTGATCTCTTGCCGCTGCACCCCGGTGCGTTCCTCCGACGGGGAAGAAAGGTCTACCCCATCGAGTGCACTCTTCCGGTGAGAACCCCTTCCATCCGATGCCACCGGAACGGGTTCTCTCGAAAGAGCCGATGAGGTCGGCTTCGAGGGTAGCCTTGATCTCGTTGTATTGCTTCTTGAGGTCGTCGGCAGATCCTCGTAGGTGACCGGCGTGCCGTCCGCCATCTCGGATGTAGATGGCGATGTGGTTGATGTAGACGATTGTCCCACCGGCGTGCCGAATGTGTTGACCGCCAAAACCCACCGGCGGGCAGCCGGCCTTGTCAACACCGTAGAGCCGGGGGAGCCTAGAGCCGCGGCTGGCCGAGACCCCTCCGAGCGACGGCCCGCAATGCTCTTCTCGGTCACACGCGGCGCTGCGAAGTGCAAGGGCGTGCCACCCGACCTATACCCGGTCGTGAAGGTGATGAGATTGCCTCGCTTAGTTTCCCGCAGGGCATACATGTAAACGTTAAATACGAGCCTCGATCGGCTCTCGAGTTATCCCGTGAATCGGCTCAAAGAGCCGATCCACCCATGATCCGTACGGGGTGTACGAATACTTGGTGGTCCCGCTTGATCAAGATGAAGCTAATGAGATCTACGACGATTTAGGGTTTTCACCACATAATCGGATCATCCTACTCCAGAGTTGGGCCGGATGGCCACGCACGGTGCTCGTAAGCCGATCCTAAACAAGGCCAAAAACCAACATGAAGTTGATCCTAGGAACATCCCGTTTAGGACTTGCGAACGCCACCCTACGTGCCACAGGATCCTCCCCCTTTGTAAGGCCAAACTATTGCAGTATATTAAACTAATCCTTGTAAAACAAGGAGCAATCGTAACGGATCAGATCTACTAAATAATGATCAGCGGGTGCCGCCCCCACACCCGAGATAGGCGTGAGGACGGCTAGATATGCAAGGGTTGCACTACGTAAGCATGCTTAAACGAAGAACAATGCTAACCCTAACACATCTAATGATAACTACGTTGCTCGCCATCAAAAGCGCTTCAAGACGAGCAACGCATGAACAACGTGGGCTTAGTGCTGCCTAGATCGCAAGATGCGATCTAGGCAGCATGTCGCTTACCTGATAGAAACCCTCGAGACGAAGGAGTTGGCGATGCGCCGAGATTGGTTTGTTTTTGGGGTTGAACGTGAGTTGTTGTTTATTCCATAAACCCTAGGTACATATTTATAGTCCAGGGGACTTTCTAATGCGGGCGTGCACTAAACCGTACACGAGACAAACTCTAACTTTTTAATCTAACATACAATCTACTATAAAGATACACGGGCAATTCAGCCCAATTCCTTCGTGTCAGGCCGCTCCAGGATTTTCCATACATACTCTTCCAAGCCCACCTTGGTCGCGGCCCACCTCCTGATCGCGGTTAAATCCTGGTGATAACAGGAACTTACTTGGTATTCCGGGATTCGCAACAGTGGTATGAAAGTGGGGGCGGCAGCACATGTGAAGTTCAGAGTCCTACCTTTCAGGGTGAAAACCCAAGATCTGGCTTTAACTGGTTGTGTCTGGCAATGACCTTGTTGGAGGCACTGTTTTGAGAGCGGAGACTATCTTCAGGCTGAAAACCTAAGATCTTTGATCGGGTGACGATAGTGCTGATGCATTGTTCTCTTGTTGGAGGCGTTGCTTTTGGAGAGTCTGTATTTCAGGTGTTGTCTTGGTGGTGGATGTATTGTTGTTGCTAGACCTAGGATACTGTGGCGGGATTTTATTTTTAGTTTTTTTCCTTTTTTTGGTTGTGTGCATGAGTACTGCCATTATGGTGTTGCGTTGTTGCAGAGGCTAGGTGTAATTGGTATCTTTTAATATTAATATATGCTCTTTATCGAAAAAAAAACATCAAGGTCGGCATCTTCCTCATTTAAACTATCATCATCAGTATCCGAATACACATCCTATACAGCCCTTTGTCAGGTTTACCATTTTTCTCACTTCTAGTTCCAGCTAATAACAAATTACGTCTAGCTACTTGTTTAATCATTGAAGCTGTTTTTTCAACTTCTGCACGCCGTGCACTTTTAGACGATCAAAATGTACAAGATATTCAGGAAATCGAATGCTCATAGTATTAGCAACACCACGGTTCGGTCAGTGCACATTTTAGTACTAGCGGGGGCCCTGAGTGATGCAACAATTTTATTCTGGGGAGCCTATCGAAGGTACACAACGATCCTCATGTCTCCAGTCTCCTACACTGATCGACCCAAAGTCCCAACGAGCGGCTCAAAACAAATCTAGCGGAGCACATACGCAGATGCTCGATTCCCCCGCGTGCTTATATTTTTGGAACATAAGAATGAACATGTTTGAGCCGATGGATTGGTCGGGCCTTTGGAACCTGTCGCTGTTAAGGACACTAAAATTGTTCCGGCTTGATCGCGACAACACTCCTGGTACTACGTACGCACTTGTGTAACTTAATTACACCAATGATGAGCGTGTAATTAGCCGCTACTAATTAGGATCATTAGAGCATCTCCAGTCGCGTCCCCCAAACCGTCCCTCAAAGGGATTTGGGGCGCGCCGGACAAAAAGCTGCCTCAACCGCGTCCCCCAAAGCCCTTTTTGTCCGGCGCGCCCCTATACGGTGTCCGGCGCCCCGAGCCCGTCCCCGTCCCACGGGGACGCTCCGGGGACGCCGGACACAACGAAAAGCGAGGCGGGGAGTGGCGGGGCCGACCCGTCGGCCGGCACAATTAATTTAAACCTAACCGCCGCCTACCTCGCGACGGAAGTTATTGGCGCGCAACGACGGTGCAGCTTCCCGCAGAGGGCGCAGCGACGCGTCCCGTCGCGCCTAGCTCCGCGTGCCGGCGCTAATGAGCGCCACCGCTCCTCCGCCTCCCTCCGGCCTATAAAAGGGGCGCCTCTCATCGTCCCTCTCACACACAAACCCTAGCGCCTCTCTCCCAAACCCTAGCCGCCACCATCTCTCAACAAGACTCGACGCTATGTCTGGTAGAGGCGGAGGCCGACCTCGCGGCCGCGGCCGTGGTCGTGGTCGTGGTCGTGCCCGCGGTATAGCTGAACGCTCGCCGTCGTCTTCATCGTCGGAGATGGACGTGTAGCCGGACGTCCTGTTCGAGTTCGTCCACGTCCTCAAGGGCGACCCGCGCGGCATCCAGAGGCTGCCGGACTCCTTCGCCGAGTACGTCGGCGGCGTACGCCCGCGCACGATGCATCTGCGGTAGCATTCGTGCGGCTACCGCCGGCGGATCGTCAAGGCGATCTACGACGCGCGCGGCAAGATGTACCTCAACATCGGCCGGGAGAAGTTCGCGCGCCACCACAGCCTCGAAGCCGGCTTCATCCTCGTGTTCTCCTACTTCGGCAACAGGGACATGAGCGTCAAGGTCTTCGACGAGAGGCGCCGCCTCCGGGACTACCACGTCGACAGGGACGACGACAAGCACCGACGAGGAGGACGACCGAATGAGTGTTGTTTCTTCGCAGCGAATACGTGCACCGGAGGTTTCGCCCGTTCGCCTCATCGGTAGAACCAACAAGGGCACCATCCTCCCGCTGGATTTTCCAGCTTAGGTGATCGGGTGTGCCCTCGAGTGTTCTTTCTTAGCAGCCGAACACACGAAACCTTCGATGCACGGCCTAGTTAGGTTTAGTTTCTTTGCAATATTTTATATTTGTGTCCACCATGGTTCAAACTATGTATTAGTTTGTGGAAAACCATGTTCCAAACCGTGTTTTCGTGTAAACCACGTTCCAAATTATGTATTAGTTTGTGGAAATTGAAATAAAAATGCCAGAAAAATTATTTTAAATGTTTGGGGGCGTCGTTGGGGGACGCGGCTGGGGAGCGACGTCCCCCAAACGCGGCACGAACAAAACACGTCCCCCAAACGCTCGATCCGGCGCGGTTTGGGGGACGGTTTGGGGGACGCGGCTGGAGATGCTCTTAGGTATTCCTAGCCAAGTGCCAACTGGTTGACAAGATTTTAGATAGATTGGGCAGAAGAGACGATCGACCGAGACACTCACAGCTAATTTGGTCTGGTAGCTGCCAGAGGGACAGCGACTTGGCGCGTATTACAGCTGCTGAGTTTAGAGATCACAAAGAATCCGATTCAGCCGTGGGAAGTTGATTAGTTCGATATGCCCCCTTCCTTTCTGTATAATTAATAATTGGCCTGGATTAGAATGTTGGCGACGGCTACAAGTACTGCCTGACAGTCTGATGTACACGAGAGCTTATATACATGCATGACAACCCATAGTTTCCTTTTAGGGGCTAGACAATCGATTGGAAGAAAGTTATTTACACGGGACCTTGAACGACGTTAGATACAAAATAAAAAAGATGGAAGCAAGTTATTAACATGGGACCTTGAACGAGGTTATAGCCAAAACAAAAAAAGACCGAAACCAAAAAATAGGAGAAAAGGGGAAGCGGGACTATCTAAGGTCTCCGAGTCATCCATTAAGGCACCGCGTACCAAGTGTATGACATCAGAGCACCATATTTGTGAAGAATCGCCTATTGCCTTGCTTTCAAACCCCATACGCCATGTATATGATTATCTCACTGGCGGCCCTCTTCTTTTCCTTTGGTAAGATAGCGATGTTCTCAAGCCACCACCCGGAATATGCTTATGCAAATGGAAAGAGAGTTTGACTCGTCAAATCAATTTACGGCTTGTGCTTCCATAGACCCTCCAAAGTTTACAATAGTGTAAACCTTTGAAGGGGTATTGTGGTATTGTTTAATCTCAGCCCTTCTACCCCTAATCTCGAACATGTATCGTTTAATATCAGCTTTTCTTGTGTTTCACTCAGAAAACGTTTCGGACTTGGGGGTCTATGGAAGCACAAACCTTAATTTACGTGGACCTCCACGGACAAGAAGAGGCGGCGTATCTGTGGAGAACGTCTCCTGCTAATACCGTCCACTTCCTAGCAGATTGTGGAAGCAGGCCTCTCCTCTATCTTGGGCATCACCCACGGGTCGGCCAGGGGTTTAGTACAAGCAAAGAGAGGGCATCGACTATCACCCTCTCCGTGTCCTTCTTGGATTTAGGGGCGATGTACATCAACATAGTGGGCGATGATGGGGCAATTGGGGACCAGAGGAGGAGGCGGTGTCCTCCGACGGCTATATGGAGCAGACTAAGCGAGGCCTCGGTGCCGAGAACCTCTTACCAGCCAACAATATTAAGTGTGGGAGTGGGGAAGTAGGATTGGTGGCTAGAGTTAGAGGAAGTGGGTGAGGCCCATGGTCTCAAGTACGTTGGCCACATCTGTTTGGGAGGTGGAGGTTGTGGATGGCGGTATCAGGGATTGTTCGGTAGCAAGGTATCCCAAGGGGATCCCCACAAGACCATTATACACATTCGGATGTCGCAAGGGCGGTGGTATCCTTTCCCCACTCGCTTCCGTTCGGGTAGGAAATCCCCAATCCCACGAGAGTCAACGCCTCCCAAGACTTCACTCCGGCGACCAGGAGTTGCGCCTATGCCTCTCTCCTGCCGCGAACACTAGGGCTACACATACATCTACCTACCAGCAACGACGATAGTCCCTCGGTCGATCTTTTCCTTCGTGATCCGCTCCCCCTCAAATCTCTAGTGCCCTCCGGCGACAACGACGACACAACGGTCACATTCGTCTTCGTCATTCCAAAAACGTTAGCCATCTACTCCTTCTCCACACCTCGTTTCTATCCTCTTGCCACTGCATGATTTCTCCGAAGCAGCGCAACAGTGACCATTGCACCACTCCCTCCCACACATGCACCCTGCAACCCGTGCTAATCAGGTAGCTAGGGAAGTCACGTCACTCCCTTGTCCTGTTGTTTCACCCACGGCGCACTCAATCGAGCGAAGGCTACTCATTTCCAAACCAATGAATTGATGCTCCAGATCCAGGAACAAGAGCATCGCCTCCTTCTCTGGTTTCAACTAGCAGCACTACCATCATCGGTGAGCACAACAATTGGTAAGGTTTGAGGTGCAGCTCTTCCATGGCATGTATCTCCTTATTCTTGTTCTTTTGTTGTCCACAAATATTTATTCTATACCACCGTCACCGATGGACTCCCCCTCATCCTCCACGTGGCTACGAAACAGAAACACACATTTTCCCCACGCGGGAGGGGATCCCGTGTGGCTCCAAAATTTCCCTCTGGCCTCGTTCTGCAGACATGTTTGTTAGGAGATAAGAGTGTATAGTTTCCGTGAGCTAGCCAAATACTCCCCTAAACACTTGGTGAACTGTTCGGCAGACTGGTTTTGCACCGGTTTGTAAGGGCCCGGCCCCGTGTATTCCCGGGAAAACCTGCAAATACACGCGTGAATCAAAACGCTAGTCTCCCCTCGCATTTTTTTTCCTCACGAGCTCGGCATAGCTGATCGGAAATAAGGCTGAAGTTACTGTGGGCATGTGGTGCTGAGGGTTCAGTTCAATGATCGGGCTCTCCGAGTTAAGCTAGTTTTTTCTCATTACCTGGCCTACATCAGTAATTCCAACACCAGCGATTTTCCCTCAGTTAATTTTCATGCGTGCATTCATGCTCTCGAGCTTTCCATCTGATATGATACTGGCGATTTGCCCGGTCTCAAGAAACACTAGCTCAAACATATTTTCACCCAAAACACTAAAAATAATACACCTCAATCCCTGTCTGCCGAACGAGGCCTCTAGGCTAGGGAGAGTGGTTTTTCTTACACATGCAACCAAACAAGCCCTCCCGGGTTTGCTATTTTGCTTTGCTCGCGTCGGCACTATGTATTGCATCCAGGACAATGTGATGACACCAAGCTACCATGATTTGTAGAGTGGTCCGTCGATCGTCGTTGTTTAACATGCAACGTGGCAGAATTTGACTGGATTTAGGTGCGTTGTGCCATGGACCACCTCCCGCAGATCAAGCTGCTCGCATGTTTGTGTGCCATGCATGGCAGGTAACGAACCAAAGATAGCTTGACTCCATCTTTGCCACTTGCAAGTGAAATCGACACCAGCAAATTAATCACTTAATCAGTACCCCCAGTGTTGAGTACCCCTCATCTTGCTGATAAAAGTGTGATCATGCGACAAGCGGGCTCCAGGCAGATGTGCGGCTGAGATGCGATTAATTCTCTTTGGTCATTAACTGGATCGTCTCTCTGGGTGAGACACCGTCATTAACTACCAAATTCATCACCACATTCAAGACTGCTAGCAGTACGAAGCTGTGTAAGCATGTGTGCGCTCAGTTCATCCATGCAAGGAAGTGGAGTAGAAACAAACAAACAAAATAGGGGCTAGTACGTATACGTACTAAAATTGAGTGCTTAAGGATAATAAGAAATAAGAAACACCGAACAAAGCTACGAGAATCAACCAGAGGTTGGGTGGTTAGAAAGGTGGTTGTATCCTAGCCCACCAGAGTTCGAACCCTAGGTCAGCGAGGTGACACTACAGGAATATGCCGCTGCGCCGACGGTTGAGAGCCCTCGGCCTAGCCATGGAAGGCCGTCGGCGTATCCTACGCCGAGGGCTGCCGTCGGCGAAGCCCCTCGGCGAAGGTCTCCCCGCGGAGTCACGCCGGCCCTCGGCGTAGGACCGCCCTCGGCGTAGAACGTTGGATGCCGACGGTCGTTCCGGCTCTCGCGCGTCCGAGCCCTCGCACGACGAATGGCCGGTGCATCGGCCGTTAACGGACGTCGGCGCTACACCGACGGGCATGGCCCTCGGCGTACATCTCCAATAAAAATATAAAAAAATTGCCACGAACCCTAGCGGGCTCGCGCCGCCGCCGCGTTCTGTTGGTGGCCGGTGTGCCGCCGCCGCGTTCTGCTCCCGAGCGCCGGTCCTGTGGGAGCGTCTGTTCCATGCGCGTGCGGACGCGGCCGCACACCGGCTCGTGCGCGTGCGGCACCTAGGGGCACGTGGCCGTGGAGGTAGAAGACGGCGAGGTCCTGGCGGCGGCCGTCGGAGGAGAAGGCGGGGAAGACCTGGGCGCGGCCGTCGGAGGAGAAGGCGGCGAGGTCCTGGGCGGCGTGGTCCTGCGCGCCATCGGAGGAGGAAGGCCGCGAGGACTTGGGCGGAACCGTCGGAGGCAGAAGGAGAAAGGCGGCGAGGTCCAAGGCGGAGCCGCTGGAGGAGGAAGGCGGGGAAGACATGGGCGCGGCCGTCGGAGGAGAAGGCGGCGAGGTCCCGGCGGCGTGGTGCGGCCGTGGCGTGGTCCTGCGTGGCCCTGTGCGGCCATGGCGAGGTCCTGGGCGTGGGAGGAGAGAGATAGGGAGCACAGGAGAAGATAAGGCCTGTGCGGCCGTGGCCTTTTTTCCTTTTTTTTCCCATGCCATGTCATCGATCCATGGACTAACCCTGCTAATCAATCAGAATTCGCCTAATATTTGTGCAATCTGTGGCTAGCTGAATACTGCCCTCTGATTGGTCGCATTTTGAATCGAGCACAACTAATTTAAAAAAATCAAAAAAATGTAAAACTTTCGCACAGCCTCATCTTATGTTAATTACTTTCTAGGAAAAATATAAAACTTGGGTATCGCAAATGTTTTAGAAAAACCTTCTCAAGAAAAAATTATGCATCTAGGTTAGAAAGTTCATGCCCGCTGTTTTGGCCGCATTTTGAATCGAGCACAACTAATTCAAAAAAATGTAAATCCTTCGCACTACATCATCTTATGTTAGAAAAACCTTCTCATAGATGATCTACGATGTCCAAAGTTATATGGCTTTCAGGTCAAATGAGCTAGGTCATGACCTAAACCATGGCATAGTTTGTCGAACTGAGCCCATATCGCGCACACGCGTGTGTATTCATATGGGAAGGAATGTTGTTGTTGGGGGATTTTGTGGTATTTTTATAAAAAAATCCATTTTTTAATTACCGAGCGCGAAAAGCGGGGTTTTTTGTGAAGCACCTGCCAAGGAACCATTCCAAAATTGCACCACCTAAATTTTCAAGAATGCTAGACTATATTGTATGTACAAATCACCAACTTCTTGCACCTCAAAATATTTCTAGGCACCTCTCACCAAAAAGACAAATTGATGCCGATTCAGCTGGGAGCGGACAAAATTTGAACTACAGCTACATGATTGTTTGCCCTTAATTTTTTGAAAAAAATATTTTTAGGTTCACAACTATATATTTTATCATAGATGTACAAAGAGTTTTAAAAAATTATGCATCTAGGTTAGAAAGTTCATGCCCGCTATTTTGGCCGCATTTTGAATCGAGCACAACTAATTCAAAAAAAAAATCAAAAAATGTGAATCATTCGCACTACATCATATGTTACTTAGTTTCTAGGAAAAATATAAAACTTGGAGTAAAACATAAAAAAAATTGGGTGAGGCTATCCCGAGGGCAGCCCTCGACCTATCTATGACGCCGTCACGCGCACGGCACGGTCCAGAGTTGGTGGGGCGTATCCCAGGCCTATGCCGACGGCCGGCGGTGCGCCGAGGGCAACCGTCAGCGTAGCGTCGCCTACGCCGAGGGCATTGCTACGCCGACGGCCTTGTTGGGGGGCTGGCCTGGACGGCTCATACGCCGACGGCCCCGACTTTTGGCCGTCGGCGTTTCGGCCCATTCCTGTAGTGTGACTGTGATAACTGTATTTGTCAAAAAAAAAAAAAATCATGAGACCACAATGGTGTATTAGCAAAAACGGTTTTGTCGCTTCCAATATTAGTACTAGCCGAGCCATGAGTGATGCAACAATTTTATTCTGGGGAACCTAACGCAGGTACACAACGATCCTCCTGTCTAATGCACTGAGCGGTTCAAACAAATCCAGCGATCCACAGACGCAGATGCTCGATTCCCCCGTGCGCTTATTTTTGGAACATGAAAATGAACATGTTTGAGCCGATGGATTGGTCGGGCCTTTGAAACCTGTCGCTGTTAAGGACACTAAATTTGTTTGCGGCTTGATCGCGACAACACTCCTGGACCAATTCCTGGTACACTACGGACTCGCGTAACTTAATTACACCAATGGTGATCAGCGTGTAAGCTTCTGCTTGACTCCTCCTAATCAGGATCATTAGGTATTCCTAGCCAAGTGCTAATTGCTTGACTAGATTTAGATCGATTAGGCAGAAGAGATGGTGGATCGAGATATGCACGGCTAATTTGGTCCGGTTGGGGATAGAACTGCTGAGTTTGGCGATTATAAAGAACCCGATTCGACCATGGAAAGTTGATTAGTTCGATATCACCCCTTCCTTTCTGCATAATTAATAATTGACTGGGATTAGACCTGGAGTGAGGTTAGAGCTAAAACGAAAAACACTGAAGCCAAAAGGCCGAAACCAAATAACGAGATAGAGAAAGCAGGGCTATCCGAGGTCTCCAGAGTCCTCTATGAAGGCACCGAGTGTGCGGTGTACTCCACTCTCTCCATCCTGAAATTTGATGCATATAACTTTAGTTCAAAGTTAAACTATTTAAAGTTTGACTAACTATAGGAAAAAACATAAACCTCTACAATAGGGTCTAGGGTTTTAAGGTTATCACGATATTGTACTCCCTCCATCACATGAAAATTATTAATGTTGACACATTTTTATATAGTTGGTTAATTTTTTAAAAAACTTTGACCAAAAATTATATGCATTTTTTTGGAAGGAGGGAGAACGACATCCGACAAAAGGAAGAACCATATTTGTGAAGGCCCGCCTATTGCCTTGCTTCCAAACCTCCTACATTATGTATGTGATTATCTCACCGGAAGTCCTCTTCTCCTTTGGGAAGGTGAAGATGTACCCAAGCCACCCCACCCGGAATATGTTTATGCAATGCGAAAGAGAGTTCGATTCGTCTATTAATTTATGTGGTTGAAATGGATCATTTTTCACGATTTCAGGGGCTTGTCACCATATTCTCGCGCTATGTGCAGATCGAAAGCAAACATTTCATAAACCGTGTTAGTCATATGACATGGAGAAGTAGATAGGAATACAATTATCGTCTTAGTGACCTACATAAGTAGTACATAAATCAAAAACACCTGTTTTTTGTTGTGGAACTATACAAATTAAAAAATGTCGATAGCCCCGTCTTTCATGCCGAGCTCCTTCTAGCTCGCTACATCGTTGTTTGCTCCCCCGTCTTCCACCGGTCATAGGGGACATAATCTTTATTTTTTTTGTATAAATTATAACCCTTGTAAATTGTCATACAAACATTTCGAGAAAACGATAAAATAAATCTAAATTTAACTAGATACAACTAGCCAACAATACATGTCAAACCATTTGTTTATCTACTAGAACCATATCCAAAATGACTTCGTATCCACAATATAACTAGTAACACAGCATAAATTTAACCATATACTTAAGTAGATATAAAAATATATGGTAACATAATCAAAAGGGCACAAATTTTATATAGGTTATATTATAGACACTTAATGACTATATTAGGGCTTTCTTGGAATAAAAGCGAGATGAGGTTTTTTTTTTGAACCATCCACCGCGTGTTATGCCACCATGTGCGGCCCTTCGTCCTCTGCGGACAAGAAGAGGGCCATGGCCGCCATCTCGTCTATCTCGGGCGTGGGGTTTTGTTCATGTCAAGCAGAGGGCATCGACTATCGCCTTTTCCGTCTCTCCTTCTCGAACTCGGGGGGGGGAGGGGAGATCAGGGGTTATGGTGGGCGACGATGCAGCATTTAGGCCTGGAGGAGGAGGAGACATCCTCCATGGATCATATGGTGTAGACTGAGTGAGGACTTGGTGCCATCTTACGAGCCATCAACATTGGGTGTGAGACTGGGAGTGGCGGTTGGGGTTTAGTGGGAGTGGGGAAATAGGACTGGGCGCTATTTCTAGGGTTAAAGGAAGTGGTCGAGGCCCATGGTCTTGGTGATGTTGGCAAGCGACTGTTAGGGAAGGTGGAGGCTCTGGATGACGGTATTAGGGTTAATTTGGCCCTTGGGTTGCTATTTTGCTTTGCTCGCATCGACATTATATATTGCATCCATGACAATGGGATCACACTACCCTACAACGATTTCTAGAGTGGTCCGCTGATCATCGTTGTCCAAACGTGCAACGCGGCAGGATTTGACTGGGTTTGGCTGCGTTGTGCCATGGACCAGCTCCTCCATGAGCTGCTGGCATATGTCTATATGCCATGCATGCCAGGTAAGCTTAGGCATATGCATGGGACCAACCAGAAACAGCTTAATTCCATCTTTGCAACTTGCAAGTGAAATCGACACAGCAAATTAATCAGTGCCCCTCATCTTGTTGTTGATGAAAGTGAGATCATGTGACAAAGCGGACTCCAAGCAGATGTGCGGCTGAGATGAGATTAATTCTCGCGGCCGGTCGGGTCATTAACTGGACAGTCTCGCTGTGTGAGACACCGTCATCAACTACCAATTCATTACCACATCAAAGACTGCTAGTACCAACCTGTTCAAGCATGTGTGCGCCCAGTTCATCCTTGCAAGGAAGACACGCCTGTACTATCCTGAAGTTCATATATCTTGCCCGCGGCTTTAATCAAGACCCATCATCAGCACAAACATGCACGGGGATACTTAGATTGAGTGCTTAAGGATAATAACCATACCCAACAAAGCTATGGTACGAATTCGTCAAATAAGAAATGCTACCGTACATACCTGCCCATATATATGGCTTGTCGTTCGTCGCCGTGCTATCTCTTCATCCATTCATTTGACAGAACAGAACCAAAACATTCCGCAGATGCATTAATTGGTGTTATTATGACAGGCAATTAGGCATCATGATCTATAATTGGATCTATTTGCCTGCCAAAACCTGATTGAGTGAACAAAGAAACTTTAATCCCACACGTACGTACTGTACAAAGATCTTTTCAATCAGCTTTGATAATGACCTGGCATCCTTGACTAGCGGCGCCTAATTGGCTATCGTCTCCACTTATTTGGCAGAAAGATGAAATATGCTGGTAGCTAGTGACTTTACGAGCCGAAATTTCGACACCTAGTTAGCCTTCATGGGCTAGCTAACACAGATATATATTGTGTGGTGAATCACTTTGCGCTTCACTTTGCCAATAGCTAGCGGATGCTTGTCAATTTTGTCTGCATCCGAGATGTATAGCAAACGCGATCTTAAACTATTTGAGGGACTGTTAATAAAAACTATTTGAGGGGCCCCGTGGTCAAGCTTGATCAGCGAGTTGCTAAGTTTGCACTATTTAGCCAGCCGTGATATGCGCACCAATCACTAAATTATTAGAGAATGCCTATGCTAGCTACTTGCTAGGCATATTGTATACACTTATATGCTACTCCCTCCCTTATTGGTTTCAAGTTGTATGCACCAATCAGTTCACCCATCAGTCCAAATTGAATGAGAGAGAGGGTCGGTCATTACACTCTAACATTCATGTCCCAAACCCTTCGATATTCTAAAAATTATTGTCATTTCTCTCTTCAATAAAAGGTGATCCCTGGTTTTTCATGGAATTTACTTCTCCTATGTGAAGGCTCCTGAAACAAATAAACAAATAAAAGGTTTCTCCCTTTAAAGTTAGCGAAACATTATTTTTGTAAAAATATTGATATAGCCCATCCCATGGACGTTGCTTCCCGGAGACCAACAAATCCCCAAGTGAACCAATGACTCGAGCTAGAGCCAACGCGCTCCAACATGAGGTGAACTCGCTCCTATCAGAATGCGAGTTAAACAAACCTTTGGATGATATATGATGCTCAATGGAAATACTCTATGTGTTATCAGGTACAATCCCCAAGTACTACATCCATGGATCCAAGGCATCGAAATCAGATATAAGAATGGAGAAGAAGAGTAGAAGGAGACGTAGTCCTGGTGTATCGGTACCATCACTGGTCGTCCAAAGTGGTGACCGACGAGGTCGGTGATGACCGACACCCACACCGATGGCGACCGAAGGTAGCGCTAATGCCCACCGTGATGTTGTCACCGACTCGGTCATTGCGCGAATGGACTCATGGTGATGCCCTATACTGTAAGGAATCTCCCGCGCCCGGTCCCTAAGTCGATCGTCACCGACCCGATCAGTTGTGGGGTCGAGCCCACCAGCTTGCCACCGCCAGCTCCGAAACCGTGATGTTTTAGTGTTGAGCCATGTAAACTTATCCTAAACATTATTCCTTTGCCCCTAGTAGTGTGATTAGACTTGAGAGTGTGTACCTCCTCCCATGCATGTTGGAACCCCTCTCCTTAGACCACAAACCCTCCTTGCATTGTGTCTTTCCCCTTTAATAAATTGATATGGGCATTACCCTTCGGGTAACCAACATTAGACAACCACCACAGCCTATCGGCTACCACATTGTAACCCCATATATTCGATAACCAAGATCAGACAAGCAGGAAGTAAGGGTTTTACCTCACCGAGAGCCCCGAACCTGGGTAAATCTATCTCCCCGTTTGTTTGGTATCTGATGTCTCGTGTCAGCCTCCAGGATTTCATCAACCCTAAACCCCTCATGGTGGGTATTGCCGGGGAGCACCTCGTCATAAACTCTATTACCACTGATTTCTTGCTTTGCATTTATATGAATTTGCAATCTCTTTGCTACTTGTAAATTCTGTTCTTGGTATAACAATCCAAACTTTATCATTTTACATCTTTTTCTT
The DNA here is from genome assembly GCF_022539505.1 of Lolium rigidum. Lineage (NCBI taxonomy): Eukaryota > Viridiplantae > Streptophyta > Magnoliopsida > Poales > Poaceae > Lolium > Lolium rigidum. The sequence goes on along the minus strand of NC_061514.1, from coordinate 333,059,221 downwards.
TGCGAACTCTATTGAGTTTGTAAATCTGGACAACGACGACAACCGATTTGTGTGTTCTTCACCCTCGCAACGTCATTCCGCGAGACCGATATGTTGATTGTTATCCAGATTTGTGTGTATCCGCTATCATCGGTTTACGTTGTAGACGATGTTGATTGTTGTGTCCAAAGGTGGATCAAACTATGCATGGCCTGGCTTTTCACAAGATTTATACATTTGTAGTTAGGGCATCTCCAACGGGGCGACGCAAACGGACGTTGCGTCTGCGCGGACAAAAAACGCGCTCCAGCGGCTAGACGCAAAACGTCCACAGCGTGCGTCCTGATGCAAACGTGAACCAAATATGCGTTAGAGCGCGTCCGTTTTCGTCCGTTTGGGCTGCATGGCCCCTTCTCTCTCCTCCTTTAATCTAGGGTAGGCTCATGTGCTGACCACTCACACCACACAAATAGAATCTTCCTCTCTCTCTCCTCCCCTAATCAGTGCATGGCAGGCCCTTGCGGTCAAAAAATACGTCTTTGCCGTAGGAGAAGGAACAGATGCATGCGGACATTTGGACATTTTTTTGTGTCCATGCGCAACGTAAACGGACATAAAAATTCATCGCCCCGTTGAAGATGCCCTTAGCTTAGGGCATCTCCAGCGGCGCGACGTATTTTAATGTCCGCGAGCGTCCGTTTGCGTCGCTCTGCGGACGCTAAAATGATCGTTTTTGTCCGCGCGACCGTTTGCGTCTGGGGCTGCTCCAGCGGGGCGATGCATTTTTGTTTGTTTTTTTCCTCTTCTCCATTTAAACATAGTTCCAAATATTACATATTTAAACGTGATTTTACACAAACTAACAAATAGTTTGGAACATGGTTTACACAAACTAACACATAGTTTGAACCATGGTTGACACAAATATAACATTAAAAAAAAAAGAAATCAGTTGTGTTGATTTCCGTATGTTCGCTGCCAAGAAAGAACATTCGAGGGCACACCCAATCACCCAAACTGGAAAATCCAGCGGGAGGAGACGGTGCCCTTGTTGGTTCTACCGAGGAAGAACACACATGGACCTCCACTACTGGCTTCGTCTGACCCATAGCCAGATTCGCTGCAAAGAAAGAACATTCTAAGTTCTAACTATCGGTGTCCGAGCCGGATTCGTCGGTGTGGTAGTGCCTGCGGCAGGCTGTGTCGTCGAACACCTTGACGATCATCTCGCCGCCCCCCTCGTAGAGGAAGGTGAGCTGGCAGCCGGGCTCGAGCGCGAGGTCATGGGCGAACTTGTCCCACCCCGTGTGCAGGTACATCTTGCCCTGCCCGTCGAACAGGACCTCCACGGTCCAGCGACATAAGTTGCAGCTGGCCTCCCATAGCTGCAAATGCGCCGGCTCGACGCCATCGACGAACTCGGCAAACTTGTCCGGGAGCCGCTTGATGCCGAGTGGATCATCATCGATGCGGAGGAGGAACTCGAAGCAGCGCTCCTCCTGCGAGGACGAGGAGGGCGCAGGCGACGGCGAGCGTGGGGCCGTAGCTGTTCCACCATGGCGGCCACTGCCCCGGCCATGGGGGCGCCCAGGGCCGCGACCTCGACCGCCTCGCCGGCCACCAGGACCGGCCATGGACTTCCTCGCGGGCCTGGCTGCATCACAGGAACACCTAGGCGGCGCTACGGTGGAGCTTTGTGGCGGCTAGGGTTTCTTTGGAGTAGTGGATGAGGAAGAAGAATGCGTGCCCCCTTTATATAGACTGGAGGCATGCGGTTGTCGCGGGACGCGTGGCGTCGCCATTAACGTGGTTGGCGGAGGTGGGCTGCGGCCGCTCGGCAGCCGAGGCATCGCCATTAACGTGGCGCATGCTGCCGAAGCGACGCAGCGGCGTAGTCACTGACGCGTTTGAGAAAACGCATCGACGCAGAGTCGCTGCCAGGCGAGCCCGACGAAACGTCCGCCAGACGCGAGCGGCCACTTCCGGACGTCCGCGGAGACGCATTCGAGGCGCATATTTAGGTCAGGTTTGCGTCTCCGCGGACGGCCCGGTCACTTTGCGTCGTCCCGCTGGAGGTGATGCCAGACGTATTTCCGGTCACGGCGAACGAAAACGGTCGCTCGCGCCGCTGGAGATGCCCCTAGTTATACGCATTCCTTGATGATAGGAGTAGAGTATACATAAGTAGGCTCCGGGTGGTAGGATGACAAGTCGGAAACGAGTGCGCGCGGGGCCGTACGCTCGCATTCTCCCCGGTCCGGTGGATCGTTTCCGGGGGACAGATAGATGAGGGCAGGAGCACATCGCGGCGTGCACATGCGCAGCGCTGACACCCCGATTGAAACCCCTACCAGCACCAGCACGCACGGGCGTTGTAAGACGAGGGTACCACGTACCAGAGAGAGAGATATGCGAGCGCGACGCGGGTCCAAAGGGAAAACCGAGAGAGAGAAACCAAAGCAGCAGCGCGGGAGAAAGCGCGAGCATTCCTGCGTCCTTCTCGGCTTTATTTTACATCGCGTCAGCCGGGAAAGACGCCCGCTCTCCTTTCCCTTCCCAACGCCAACGGGTGTACTAGAAGGGAAGGGCCTCGCTGGGCAGTCCGTCCGATCCGATCCCATCCAACGGACGGATGGAGAGACAGGCTGCCGCCTGCTGCAGCGGTCTGGCTCTTGCTGATTCAGCACCATGTGCAATCTGTCAGTGCCTGTCCTTGCACAGTCAGATGGCAATCATCGACCCGAAGTAGTATACACCCCATTGCTGCCACCACCAGTGCTGCCGCTGCTGCTACATCCACCCCACACCTCACACTGTATAGTACTATTGTTATCTGCAGGTTGACCGATAGAGCTACCGAGTATTAGAGCATCTCTACTATAAAATTACAAAATTGCAAAAAAATAAAATAACCGCTAATTTATAGGATCAGTTCAAAAAACGGCGCAGATCAAACGTGGCTTTCCGCAAAAAAAGTTAATGGACGCGCAGAAAAAAAACGCTTGTGGGCCTGTGAATACACGGCCCCACAAACAGAACTGAACGAGAACCCATACGTGCATCATATCTAGGGTGCGATGAAGTTTCAACCCAACCCGCTCTCTCCCTTGTTCCCCACACAGCCACTAGACTCTATCACCAATGTTGCCGCCCGCTGCTCGATTCGGTCGCCCGACGCCGAGCTCCCTTATGTTGCCCCGCATCCCACCCGCGTCTTCTCCCTGACCTCCATGGCCTGCCCGCCTCCGCGCCACCCGATTCGAGGATGAACTCGACGGAGGAGTTCCACGACGTTAATCTGTCCGATTCGTCCTACTCGGATGATTCCTCATCCTCGCCGTCAAGGAGCTGGAGGACTACGCGAGCCTGCTGAATTGGAGGCGCGGCTTGGTGATGGGCCGCAGCTACATCTAGCGAACCGTCGCTCATGATCTTCCCTTCGTTTTATGCTCAATTTCTATTCATGTATGTGTGAGATGAACCATTCGTAAAATATTTGTTTATTGGTTTGATTATTTGAAACTATTATTGTAATTTTGTTGAGACGTTGTTGTAATAATTTGGATGATTATTATGTGCTTAAAACTATTATTTGATTACTTATGCCTGGTTGTTGTATGTATTTTATGTTCGTGTTTTATCATTTCACAGATAAAATTCAGATGTGATGGCGGATAACAGAACCCGTAAACCGAACCTAGTTCATTTTGCAGGCTCTCTTCCGCGTCAGTAATTTTTTTGACTCGTAAACACGAGCAAAAACTCACGTTTTACTGTTCACACTTTTATAGTAACCGTTAGAGATTCTCTTAGCACGGTTGGAGTCTCTGGTTCCATAGATCAGAGGATCGAGCTCCTTTTGATGAGATGCAGCGAGACGGGCTCGAGGAAGGAGATGTATTGGTTGGATTGGAGTAGTGGTAGATTTTTGGTCTACTACTGGCAGTTTGCTGGCGCCAAGTTGAGGAGAGGCGCTGTCTGCAAATATCAGACATTTAAAGGGCACAGCAGCGCGCAGGAAGGCACGCCCCATCAATGCGGCGGGGCCGCACGGGCACTCATTGATTTTACGTGGCCCAGCCCGTGCGATCGACTCGACGGGTCACATGGCCATCCAGCCAATCCGTTCGAAGGGAGATCAAACCAAACCAGCCGATGTTCCTCTGAAGAAAAAAGCCAAACCGGCCGAAGAAGGCTACTTATCCGGCCAAACACGACCTGCCACTGTGTGCTCATTAGGTAATTTTAGTCCATGTAGCGCCACTTATTCTTCCCCGTCGTCTACGTCAACCCGTCACCGCGCCCGTCTCGATCCTGCGTGCATGCACCCCGTTTGGATTGCAGAACTAATAACCACTCAGGCACAGATTTTTTTTTTTTGAGAATACATCTTAGAATATGTATCAATTATATTGAAAAAACTAAGACAGCCGGTAAAACGCCAAGAAGACTATAACTTCACACACACCACGATACATTACCGAGCGGCAAAAGACACGCCCTCTACATACCCAATAATAAAGAACATGTCTTGCCCAACTAGAGCACGCGGCTTCAGCACCGCGTCACGAATCAAGCAAGACACCACCGAAGCACGGATTGCGACTCCAAGGCAATCCGGACCAAGGACCTCCTCTTATGCGCTTAGAGGAGATGGCGAGAAGGAGGCAGGATCCCGACGAACTCAGGGAAGATGCCGACCAAGATGCATCCACCATGTCGTGCATTGCGCTCCAGAAGACCAAGCCCTAGGCAGCAGCCAACCGCTAGCGCGCGCTCCACCTTGCCACCAACATCCAATTCTTGCATCGCCCTCTCCCCAAATGGCCTAGGCGACGTCTTCAAGAAGATGATGACACCATGGTGCCGCCTCCTGGGCTGACGGACCGACCCAACGTTTTCCTTGGCAACCGAAGGGAAGGGCACGATGTAGGCGATGAACGCGCCTCCAAAAAGGAAACAACACCCACAGGCGCCTCCATGGTCAGCTACAGCCACCGCCGAGCATGGATTTCTCCCCGGCAATATAGCGTGACGTAGATGGTGGCCGAGCTGGATTGGCGATGTTGGACAAAGAAGAAAACTGTTGTCTTTAGAAACCACCATCGAGAGGAGAGGAACACCGCCGTAGGAGAAGGCAGCGACCACCACCGGCATCACCACTGCCACCTCCGCCTAGGGAGCAGGAGGAGCCGACCACCATCTCACAACGATCGAAACCACACAGGGTAGGATGGTGAGGATCCTGCCCGTTGCCTCCTAGCCAGCCGCCGGCACCACCATGGTGCCCAGCGATCGACACCGAGGGGCGCCACCGCGCCCATATGCAGCACATGACCAAGAGCAGTAGACCCGCCCAGGCCGATCTGGGCCGCAAGCGAGCCCTAAGACCCCGGTGGCAGCCGCAGGGGTGCCTCCACCGCCATCGTCGAATCACGTAAGTTCACCGGAATTCCGCGGCTCCTCGCTGCCAAATCGTCGTCGCGCCACGCGCTGCCGGTGTCGGGGGGGGGAGCACCACGCGCGCACGAGGGGAAGGCCCCGCCGCCGCAATCACTGCCCGGGCTTCGCCCAGTGGGACTCTAGCGATGGCGGGGGGAGAAGGGCTTGAGGCCGATGGCACTAGGGTTTCTCCCGGGTCGCCCGCTCGGGAGCGACACGGGAGTCTTCTTTATATTTGCCCCTTCGTTAGCCCTCAGGCACAGAGTTACACCATGCATTCCGAGACAACTGATGGGCTCTACCTCTACTAGCTACTGGTCTACCCAGTACCGCCTGCCGCCTCCTCCCCATTGCATGTGCGCTCGTACACACTACACAGTACTAGCCGCTGGCAACAGTCCAAGTTCAGCATCGCAACCGCGATCCACAGACGTGGCTGGCCTAGCTACCAGAGCTGGGGCGCAACAGAATTCGGAATCGACGACAATATCCAGTGAAGAGTCTGCACATACAGTAGCACCACCAGCCCCACCGGACAGCGACCTACACGAATCCGTGAAAGGTCGATGGCGAACCAGACGGATGCGTTTGCCATGGATCTTGTTCGGTTCTTCCCCTCTCCTTGTTCCCCTTTGAATCCAAGAACGAAACAACATCGCCGGTCAAGGCTGCACTCCACACCCAGCAAAGAGTCCGAAAGCAAAAAAACAAGATCGCGATTGCGCCACATGACATGGGATGGGAAAGGAATGGGACTGGGGCTGGGGCACTGGACTACAGAGCTACTGTGTAAGTTTGTCATGGTTCGCACCACAACTTTATTAGAACGGCCACTCGGCAAGCAACAGGAAATGGAGCAAAATAGTACCCCTATCAGGCACCCACCCCATGTGATGTGAGCACCGATTGGACTCTTGCTGGAACACGGCCGAAAATTTCAGGAACCGACCACTGCACTGTGGAGTGTGGAGATCTATCGCCTACATACTACTACTACTCGATAGTCGACACCAGTTCATCTCCACGTGTCCTGTAATAAACATTCACAAAACCAAGAGGTGCACGCGTCTTCTACACACACACACAAAAAAATGCAACTATCTTCTTAGGAAGCTACTGTACTTAGAAGCAAGAAGTATGTCACATCTATATCAACTAGAAAAATTATTCCAGACAAAATTTCCTAATGACGAGTCAACTAAAGAAACTCTAAACAAAAGTTCAGCTTGAAATGTTGAGGTTAACTGTATGTTCCTCGCTGAATGCGACGTTAGATTTATATTGGATGCAGGGCAGCACATGAGGCATACAAATGATGGAATCTAAAAGCCTATCTACGGTGGCAACTTGGGATAGTTTGGAAGGTTCAATTTTGCTTCACGTTGCTAGTAGTAGTTGAAAACGAGTTGCAGTAACTCATAAGGTGAGCTCTTCCACTCTGGAAAGAGAAAAAGTTCAAGGGCAACCCCCCTCCTCCTGTGGCACCGCTCGCCAACATTGCATGTGCCACGGGTTACGTCGTGACTCGAGTTCGAGTTAGAGACTCGTTTTGTGGAAGGCGGAAGATGGGAGAGTGAACAAATTGAGAGTTTTCCAATCCCTTATGTCTTTCTCGCAACTATGTTCCTTTTGCTGCGTCGCTCTATAGTCTTTCCCATCCCCTCGACTGCGTGCATGCATGACCATCCGAGGCCGAAATCCCATCCATTAAGATCTTGCACCATAAGATGGAAGATAAGTTTATGAGGACCCGTCTCGACGTGAGTGCTCGCCTCGGTCCAAGCTCTTCATCACCAGCTCACTTCTTCCTTGTCAGCTTACTGCTTCCTCGCCGACCTATGCGGATTTGGCGACCTCGTCATCACCATCTCCAACCTCAACAATGATGATGCGGTGGTAAACTTTCCCATCGTGATGTACGTGCTACTCACCTCTTACCTTGCAGTAGTTTTTTTTTGTTCTTGTGGTTAAGTAGACTAGTGGTTTTAAGAAATACGTAGTGGCTCTCAGGTATTCCTGAACACAAGTTACTGTAGGGCCTCAAATGTCGTATTTCTAGCGCTCTGTGGTGACCCGGCATACCACTGCATGGTGTAGTATGCAAGTCTGATATAACACCAATGAAACACCGTTCCACTAGTATTATATCGCTCAGAGTGGTACAACAGAAACATATGCGGGTCCAAGGTATGTCTATAGAATTACAACATCGAGTCTCGTTACATGAGATCATCACGACCTCCTACTTTTACAATGAGGTAAAACTACAAATAAACTCCGAGAAGAACGACTCGTAGTCTAATCCTATCACGAACTCTATTGGAAGAGTACTTCACTAACTACAGAGGCTAAGAATAGACTCTAGCTAAATAGGAGCTAGTTTTAGGAAGCTAGTTCCCTTCTATGGCTAAACTAGGTTTCCTCCTTGTTGGATGTGGTATCGACTCATCCGACGGGGTCCTGTCTCTTGAAGTAGTTGTTGACTCCTCGGTCTTCGAGTTGCTGACTGTAGCTCCTCCTTCGATGCCTCCATATCTAAGCGGGGATTTAAGAGTGGGATGAGTACGAGCGTACTCAACAAGTTCATTATAGGAAAGAGGTGTTTAATGCACTAGCTACAACATTAGACCGGAAAGTCTAATACCAATGCGAGGTTTTCATAACCATTTCTTCAAAAGGTTGCTTTTATTCGGAAGAACTATGTCCGTCGGCCTTCACCGGTTTACTAGAACTTCATGGAGCTCCTTTCCAGCCGCGTTCGCAGTTCCATATCCGGAACGGGGAGTGACAGGTCACGGTTCTTTACACTCTGCAGAGGTGTGTTGCTTTACCCATAAGAGATCTTAACCTTGGTGCCAGCCGGGCAATTGTTCCCGTCCACACTTCCTTTGGTGTGAGGCCCGGTATAAGGTCTAGCCAATCATGTTCCTCCGCTACCTCGCACACCCACCCGTTGTTGCATGCGTGATGGCGTGTATTTCACACGTTCGTTGGGCAACCCCAAGAGGAAGGTATGATGCGCACAGCAGCAAGTTTTCCCTCAGAAAGAAACCAAGGTTTATCGAACCAGGAGGAGCCAAGAAGCACGTTGAAGGTTGATGGCGGCGGGATGTAGTGCGGCGCAACACCGGAGATTCCGGCGCCAACGTGGAACCTGCACAACACAACCAAAGCTACTTTGCCCCAACGAAACGAGTGAGGTTGTCAATCTCACCGGCTTGTCGTAACAAAGGATTAACCGTATTGTGTGGAAGATGATTGTTTGCAGAGAAAACGAGTAGAAACAAGTATTGCGGTAGATTGTATTTCGGTAAAGAGAATTGGACCGGGGTCCACAGTTCACTAGAGGTGTCTCTCCCATAAGACGAACGAGCATGTTGGGTGAACAAATTACGATTGGGCAATTGACAAATAAAGAGAGCATGACAATGCACATACATATCATGATGAGTATAGTGAGATTTAATTGGGCATTACGACAAAGTACATAGACCGCCATCCAACTGCATCTATGCCTAAAAAGTCCACCTTCAGGTTATCATCCGAACCCCCTCCGGTATTAAGTTGCAAGCAACGGACAATTGCATTAAGTATGGTGCGTAATGTAATCAACAACTACATCCTTAGACATAGCATCAATGTTTTATCCCTAGTGGCAACAGCACAACACAACCTTAGAACTTTCTCGTCATTGTCCCGGTGTCAATGCGGGCATGAACCCACTATCGAGCATAAGTACTCCCTCTTGGAGTTAAAAGCATCTACTTGGCCGGAGCATCTACTAATAACGGAGAGCATGCAAGATCATAAACAACACATAAGCATAACTTTGATAATCAACATAACAAGTATTCTCTATTCATCGGATCCCAACAAACGCAACATATAGAATTACATATAGATGATCTTGATCATGATAGGCAGCTCACAAGATCCGACAATGATAGCACAATGGGGAGAAGACAACCATCTAGCTACTGCTATGGACCCATAGTCCGGGGGTAGACTACTCACTCATCGCTCCGGAGGCGACCATGGCGGTGTAGAGTCCTCCGGGAGATGATTCCCCTCTCCGGCGGGGTGCCGGAGGCGATCTCCAGGATCCCCCGAGATGGGATCGGCGGCGACGGCGTCTCAGTAATGTTTTCCGTATCGTGGCTCTCGGTACTGGGGGTTTCGTCACGGAGGCTATTTGTAGGCGGAAGGGCAAGTCAAGAGGCGGCACAGGGGGCCCACACCACAGGCCGGCGCGGCCAGGGGGGCCGCGCCGCCCTAGGGTTTGGCGCCCCGTGGCCCCTCTTCGTCTCTCCTTCGGACTTCGGAAGCTTCGTGAGAAAATAGGCCTCTGGGCTTTTATTTCGTCCAATTCCGAGAATATTTCTTTACTAGGATTTCGAAACCAAAAACAGCGAGAAAACAGACAATCGGCACTTCGGCATCTTGTTAATAGGTTAGTTCCGGAAAATGCACGAATATGATACAAAGTGTGCATAAAACATGTAGATAACATCAATAATGTGGCATGGAACACAAGAAATTATCGATACGTTGGAGACGTATCGGCATCCCCAAGCTTAGTTACGCTCGTCCCGAGCAGGTAAAACGATAACAAAGATAATTTCCGGAGTGACATGCCATCATAAACTTGATCATACTATTTGTAAAGCATATGTAGAGAATGCAGCGATCAAAACAATGTGTATGACATGAGTAAACAAGTGAATCATAAAGCAAAGACTTTTCATGAATAGCACTTCAAGACAAGCATCAATAAGTCTTGCATAAGAGTTAACTCATAAAGCAATAATTCAAAGTAAAGGTATTGAAGCAACACAAAAGAAGATTAAGTTTCAGCAGTTGCTTTCAACTTGTAACATGTATATCTCATGGATATTGTCAACATAGAGTAATATAATAAGTGCAATAAGCAAGCATGTAAGAATCAATGCACAGTTCACACAAGTGTTTGCTTCTTGAGGTGGAGAGAAATAGGTGAACTGACTCAACATAAAAGTAAAGAGAATGGTCCTCATAGAGGAAAAGCATCGATTGCTATATTTGTGCTAGAGCTTTGATTTTGAAAACATGAAACAATTTTGTCAACGGTAGTAATAAAGCATATGCATCATGTAAATTATATCTTATAAGTTGCAAGCCTCATGCATAGTGTACTAATAGTGCTCGCACCTTGTCCTAATTAGCTTGGACTACCTGGATTATCACCGCAATACATATGCTTTAACCAAGTATCACAAAGGGGTACCTCTATGCCGCCTGTACAAAGGTCTAAGGAGAAAGCTCGCATTTGGATTTCTCGCTTTTGATTATTCTCAACTTAGACATCCATACCGGGACAACATAGACAACGAGATAATGGACTCCTCTTTTAATGCTTTAAGCATTCAACAACAATTAATTCTTTTCTCATTAGAGATTTGAGGATGTTTGTCCAAAACTGAAACTTCCACCATGGAACATGGCTTTAGTTAGCGGCCCAATGTTCTTCTCTCACAATATGCATGCTCAAACCATTCAACTCGGTGTAGATCGCCCTTACTTCGGACAAGACGAACATGCATAGCAACTCACATGAAATTCAACAATGAGTTGATGGCGTTCCCCGATGAACATGGTTATCGCACAACAAGCAACTTAATAAGAGATAAAGTGCATAATTACATATTCAATACCACAATAGTTTTTAAGCTATTTGTCCCATGAGCTATATATTGCAAAGGTGAATGATGGAATTTTAAAGGTAGCACTCAAGCAATTTACTTTGGAATGGCTGGAAAATACCATGTAGTAGGTAGGTATGGTGGACACAAATGGCATAGTGGTTGGCTCAAGTATTTTGGATGCATGAGAAGTATTCCCTCTCGATACAAGGTTTAGGCTAGCAAGGTTATTTGAGGCAAACACAAGGATGAACTAGTACAGCAAAACTCACATAAAAGACATATTGAAAGCATTATAATACTCTATACCGTCTTCCTTGTTGTTCAAACTCAAAACTAGAAATTATCTAGACCTTAGAGAAACCAAATATGCAAACCAAATTTTAGCATGCTCTATGTATTTCTTCATTAATGGGTGCAAAGCATATGATGCAAGAGCTTAAACATGAGCACAACAATTGCCAAGTATCACATTACCCAAAACATTTATAGCAATTACTACATGTATCATTTTCCAATTCCAACCATATAACAATTTAACGAAGGAGAAACTTCGCCATGAATACTATGAGTAGAAACCAAGGACATATTTGTCCATATGCTACAGCGGAGTGTGTATCTCTCCCATAAAGTGAATGCTAGGATCCATTTTATTCAAACAAAACAAAAACAAAAACAAACCGACGCTCCAAGAAAAAGCACATAAGATGTGGCCGAATAAAAATGTAGTTTCAGGGGAGGAACCCGATAATTTGTTGATGAAGAAGGGGATGCCTTGGGCATCCCCAAGCTTAGACGCTTGAGTCTTCTTGATATATGCAGGGGTGAACCACCGGGTGCATCCCCAAGCTTAGAGCTTTCACTCTCCTTGATCATGTTGCATCATACTCCTCTCTTGATCCTTGAAAACTTCCTCCACACCAAACTCGAAACAACTCATTAGAGGGTTAGTGCACAATATAAATTGACATATTCAGAGGTGACACACTCATTCTTAACACTTCTGGACATTGCATAATGCTACTGGACATTAGTGGATCAAAGAAATTCATCCAACATAGCGAAAGAGGCAATGCGAAATAAAAGGCAGAATCTGTCAAAACAGAACAGTTCGTATTGACGAATTTTAAAATGGCACCAGACTTGCTCAAATGAAAATGCTCAAATTGAATGAAAGTTGCGTACATATCTGAGGATCATGCACGTAAATTGGCATAATTTTCTGAGCTTCCTGCAGGGCAGTGGGCTCAGATTCGTGACAGCAAAGAAATCTGGAACTGCGCAGTAATCCAAATCTAGTACTTACTTTTCTATCAACGGCTTAACTTGGCACAACAAAACTCAAAACTAAGATAAGGAGAGGTTGCTACAGTAGTAAACAACTTCCAAGACACAAAATAAAAACAAAGTACTGTAGGTAAAAACATGGGTTGTCTCCCATAAGCGCTTTTCTTTAACGCCTTTCAGCTAGGCGCAGAAAGTGTGTATCAAGTATTATCGAGAGATGAAGCATCAACATTACCTTGGGCCTTACCCTTACCTTTCTTATTGTTTTTCTTTCCCTTTGGTTTAGGAAATATACGAGTTTCTCCCGGTATAGAGGTGAATTTCAAAGTGCCTTCTCCAACATCAATGACTGCTCCCAATAGTTTCAGCAGGGGATCTTCCGAGTGTGAGTTTTCCTGTTTCAACAACAAGATAATCAATGGATATTGTTCTCCCACAAATAGTTGTATGCACACCTGCGGCTATTCCTTTAGGGATTATAGTAGAGTTATCAATGAGAGTTATCTTTTCTCCTCCTTCCTCAACTCCCCAAAGTTTCAAAGATTTATAAATACTTTCAGGCATAAGGCAAAATTCATACATAATATCACAGTAGGCATGGAGTGTTCGATCACCGATAAAAATTTTAACGTAAGGATCCCACAATGAGAGTTTAGAGTTCACTAAGACTTGTTCAAGACGATTACGAACGTGGCAATAGTTATCATTCAAGCGAGATGTACTTATCTCCGCAGTATTTAATCTACTATATATGCTAGCGAGGACTGAATCAAAGTTATTAGCTGAATCATATGATGCAACCAACTTCTTTATGGCATTAAAAGCTTGATCCCCATTGCAATGAAGGAAATCTCCTCCCACTAAAGTATCCAAAGCATATCTATAGCGAACCATAAGACCAAAATAAAAATTACTAAGGAGCAAACTTAGAGTCATTTGAGGTTCAGTTTCACGATAAGAAGTAAAAATTCTAGACCAAGCATCCTTAAAACTCTCCTCATCCCCTTGTTTAAAAGTGAAGACTAATTCTTCAGGCGAAGAAGTAACAGGTTCAGAGCTAGACATGGTAACAAAAGTAACTAAATTTTTTTTTTTGTATTTTTAATATAGAGTGCAAGACAATAAAGCAAACTAGATAAAGTAAATGCAAGTAAACTAATTTTTTTGTGTTTTCGATATAGCAAACAAGATAGCAAATAAAGTAAAACTAGCAACTAATTTTTTTTGTATTTTGATTTAGTGCAGCAAACAAAGTAGTAAATAAAATAAAGCAAGACAAAAACAAAGTAAAGAGATTGAGAAGTGGAGACTCCCCTTGCAGCGTGTCTTGATCTCCCCGGCAACGGCGCCAGAAAAAGAGCTTGATGGCGTGTATTTCACACGTTCGTTGGGCAACCCCAAGAGGAAGGTATGATGCGCACAGCAGCAAGTTTTCCCTCGGAAAGAAACCAAGGTTTATCGAACCAGGAGGAGCCAAGAAGCACGTTGAAGGTTGATGGCGGCGGGATGTAGTGCGGCGCAACACCGGAGATTCCGGCGCCAACGTGGAACCTGCACAACACAACCAAGCTACTTTGCCCCAACGAAACGAGTGAGGTTGTCAATCTCACCGGCTTGCTGTAACAAAGGATTAACCGTATTGTGTGGAAGATGATTGTTTGCAGAGAAAACAGTAGAAACAAGTATTGCAGTAGATTGTATTTCAGTAAAGAGAATTGGACCGGGGTCCACAGCTCACTAGAGGTGTCTCTCCCATAAGACGAACAGCATGTTGGGTGAACAAATTACGGTTGGGCAATTGACAAATAAAGAGAGCATGACAATGCACATACATATCATGATGAGTATAGTGAGATTTAATTGGGCATTACGACAAAGTACATAGACCGCCATCCAACCGCATCTATGCCTAAAAAGTCCACCTTCAGTGTTATCATCCGAACCCCTCCGGTATTAAGTTGCAAGCAACGGACAATTGCATTAAGTATGGTGCGTAATGTAATCAACAACTACATCCTTAGACATAGCATCAATGTTTTATCCCTAGTGGCAACAAGCACAACACAACCTTAGAACTTTCGTCACACGTCCCGTGTGTCAATGCAGGCATGAACCCACTATCGAGCATAAGTACTCCCTCTTGGAGTTAAAAGCATCTACTTGGCCGGAGCATCTACTAATAACGGAGAGCATGCAAGATCATAAACAACACATAAGCATAACTTTGATAATCAACATAACAAGTATTCTCTATTCATCGGATCCCAACAAACGCAACATATAGAATTACATATAGATGATCTTGATCATGATAGGCAGCTCACAAGATCCGACAATGATAGCACAATGGGGAGAAGACAACCATCTAGCTACTGCTATGGACCCATAGTCCAGGGGTAGACTACTCACTCATCGCTCCGGAGGCGACCATGGCGGTGTAGAGTCCTCCCGGGAGATGATTCCCTCTCCGGCGGGGTGCCGGAGGCGATCTCCGGGATCCCCCGAGATGGGATCGGCGGCGACGGCGTCTCGGCAATGTTTTCCGTATCGTGGCTCTCGGTACCGGGGGTTTCGTCACGGAGGCTATTTGTAGGCGGAAGGGCAAGTCAAGAGGCGGCACAGGGGGCCCACACCACGAGGCCGGCGCGGCCAAGGGGGGCCGCGCCGCCCTAGGGTTTGGCGCCCCCGTGGCCCCTCTTCGTCTCTCCTTCGGACTTCCGGAAGCTTCGTGAGAAAATAGGCCTCCGGGCTTTTATTTCGTCCAATTCCGAGAATATTTCTTTACTAGGATTTCTGAAACCAAAAACAGCAGAAAACAACGAATCGGCACTTCGGCATCTTGTTAATAGGTTAGTTCCAGAAAATGCACGAATATGATACAAAGTGTGCATAAAACATGTAGATAACATCAATAATGTGGCATGGAACACAAGAAATTATCGATACGTTGGAGACGTATCAGTACCATATCCCCGACATTAAAGCTTCGACTGCGTATTCGTCGGCTGTGATAATTTCTCAGTGCCTGCTGGTATACCGTCGTTTTTGCCAAGGCAATATCTCGTGCCTCGTCGAGGAGGTCCACAGCGTCCTGTAGTGCGATATTGGAAGAGGATTCCGTGTATGCTGTCACCCGAGGTGCTTCAAACCGAACGTCGGCTGGCAGGACTGCCTCGGCTCCGTGCACCAAGAAGAATGGGGTGTACTGAGTCGACCTGTTAGGTGTAGTACGCAAACTCCAAAGTACAGATGGTTACTCTTCGACCCGTGCTCCAGCCTGCACTCGTAAGGCGTTTCTTGAGGCCATCCCCTATGAGACCGTTGATCCTTTCCACCTAGCCATTGGTCTGTGGGTGGGCCACTGATGCAAACTTTAGTTTGATTCCTCCGTCATCGCAAAATTTTCGAAACTCTTTGGAGTCAAAGTTGGTTCCGTTGTCCAGTGACGATACCGTGAGGCATACCAAATCGACATGTTATTCCCCTGAAGAATTGGACTGCTGTTTTTGCTTTCTGGTTTCGCACCGGTACTGCTTCGATCCACTTTGTGAATTTGTCGACCGCGGCCAATAGATACGTGTGTCCTCCAGGCGATGATCTTGGCAGCGGTCCAACTTGGTCGAGTCCCCATTGAGCGAACGGCCGCGCCAGAGGTATCGTCATCAGGTCTGTGGCAGGGGCATGTGGTTTTGGTGAAAATCGCTGACAGGGGTCGCACTTCATGACCAGATCTCGAGCATCCGATGCCGCTGTTGGCCAGTAAAATCCCGCTCTGAAGGCCTTCTCCACGAGGGCCCTGCTTCCTGCGTGATGTCCACAAGTTCCTTCGTGTATCTCGCGCAACAGTGCTCTTCCGTCGTCAATGGCAATGCATCTTTGAAAAATACCGGAAATGTTGCGCTTGTAAAGTTCACCGTTCACTATGGTGAAGGCTTTCGATCGTCTAACAACTCGTCTCGCTTCTACCGGATCCTCTGGTAACTCCTACTTCGTTAGATACGCTAGGAACGGCTTGGTCCATAGTGGCTCAAGGAGGAGGACTTGTTCGGCACGAGGAGTTGGAGATTCTTCGGCAGCTTGCTGCGGGCTCGCCTCTAATTCATCAGCCGATGGTTTTGGAGGTGCCGACGCCTTTTCTTTTATTGATCGCTGAGTGATCACTTCGTAAAACACTCCGTCTGGAATAGGGGAGCACATGGACCCGATGTTTGCTAAAGTGTCGGCTTCTTCGTTGCTGGCTCTACCGATATGTTTGAGCTCACATCCTTCGAATTTAGCTTCCATATTTTGATACAGCTGCCGATAGGCGATCATGTTGTCGCTGACTGCGTCTCACAGGTTCATCGACTGCTGCACCACCAAGTTTGAGTCTCCATAGATTTCTAGACGAGTTGCCCCGCATGCCTTTGCCATCTTCATTCCGTGCAGCAGCGCTTCGTATTCTGCTTCATTGTTCGTCGGCAGAGAGAAGTTCATACGTAGTATATACTTCATCTTATCTCCCTGCGGTGATATCAACACCACTCCTGCTCCTGCACCTGTACTCCGTTTTGACCCATCGAAGTACATTACCCATGACCCCGACATGTCGGGTGCTGCTGGCGTCTGTGATTGGATCCAATCTGCCACGGAATCTGGGAGGATTTGGGATTTAATTGCTGTTCGATTGACGTAAGTTATGTCGTGTGGTGCTATCTCGATAGCCCATTGGGACACTCGACCTGTGGCCTCCGGATTAGTCATTATGCTTTTCAGTGGCGCTTCGCTCACGACGATAATCGGGTGCTCTGTGAAGTAGTGCCGTAACTTGTGGGCTGACCTCCATACTGCGTATGCCGGCTTCGATGATGGGGGTACCTCCGTCTTGCGGGTGTGAGCACTTCACCGAGATAGTAAACGGGCCTCTCGCACGCCATGAACTCTCCCCTGCTTCTTCTCTTTCGACGACCAAGATGCCGCTCGAAGACTTGGGCTGTTGCGGCTATATACATGAGCAAGTGTTTCCTTCTCACGGGGGGTTACAAGGACTGGAGATGTCGACAAGATTTTCTTCAGATTGTCGAAGGATTCCTGCGGCTCCTTTGTCCACTCGAACTTTTCTGATTTTTTCATCAAATTGTAGAAGGGCAAAGCTTTTTCCCCTAGCTTGGCGATGAACCTGCTGAGCGCTGCCAATCGTCCAGCCAATTGCTGCACTTGGTGCAGATTCTTTGGCGGCTCCATGTCGAGAATAGCTTTGATCTTCAAAGGGTTGGCTTCAATCCCCCTGGCTGAGATGAAGTACCCGAGTACTTGTCCCCCTGGCACTCCAAAGAAACATTTTTTGGGATTCAATTTGATTTTGTACTTGTCTAAGTTGTCGAAAGTTTCCCGCAAATCATCGACGAGAGTGACAGTGTGCTTCGTCTTCACCACGATATCGTCGATGTAGACTTCGATGTTCCTCCCGATCTGCTCTCCAAGGCAAGCCTGCATGCAACGTTGATAAGTGGCTCCTGCGTTTTTCAACCCGAAGGTCATGACGTTGTAACAGAAAACGCCGTGTGGGGTGATGAACGCGGTTAGCTCCTGGTCTTCTTTCTTCAGCTTGATCTGATTGTATCCGGAGTACGCATCAAGGAAGGAAAGGCGATCGCATCCGGCTGTGGAGTCGACTATCTGATCAATACGAGGCAGCAGGAAGTGGTCTTTTGGACAGTGTTTGTTGAGGCCGGTGTAATCGATACACATACGCAGAGCGGTGGTGTCCTTTTTGGGCACCATGACAGGGTTGGCCACCCACTCAGATTCCTTGAGCTCTCGGATGAATCCTGCTTTACGGAGTCGATTGATTTCCTCTCCGATTGCTCTCCTCTTTGGTTCGGAAAATCGGCGCATTGACTGCTGTACTGGTTTGGCTGTCGGGTCAACATTAAGGGCGTGCTCAGCGAGTTCCCTCGGGATACCTGGCATGTCGGATGGTTCCCATGCAAATATCTCCCAGCGCTCACGGAGGAACTCGATGAGCGCGCCTTCCTATGCGACCGTAAGGTCAGCCGACGTATTGACCGTTTTCTTCGGGTCAGTGGGATGCACCTGCAGTTTCTTGGCTTCCTTTGTAGCGTCAAACTCATCGGATCTTACGTTTCTATTGTCGGCTGGCGGTTGCGTATGATCTGTGGCAGCGTCGATTGCATTGAGTTCTTCCTTGGCACCGAACTTCGAGGCGATCTTCTGGAACTCCCTATCGCAGGTGTCTGATCGAGCAAAGCTCCCATGAACGGTTATCAGGGTTCCATTGTTGCCTGGCATCTTCAGTTTTAGGTACGCATAATGAGGTACGGCCATGAATTTGGCAAACGCGGGCCTACCGAGGATGGCGTGATATTGAGACTCCCAGTCGACTACTTCGAGCTTAATCTTCTCTTTCCTGAAATTGTTGGGCGTACCAAAGACTACATCCAATGATGTTTTGCCGAGAGAATAAGCGGGTCGAGTCGGTATAATGCCATGGAACCCTGTGTCAGACTCTCTTAGCATATCGACTGTTAAACCCATTGCTCACATTATGTTGGCGAATAGCAGGTTCAAGCCACTTCCTCCATCCATGAATACTTTGCTCATATTGTACCCTCCAATCTGCGCCTCAAGGACAAGGGCTGCATGACCTGGTCTAGGGACGGCTTTCGGGTGGTCTGTCCTGTCGAAGGAGATGCTTTGCTCCGACCAGTCGATGAATTCGGGTGTGTCAACCATAGCAACTTCCGCATACTTTACTTCTCGTGAGAATTTCTTGATTTCCCTTTTTGAAAAGCTGGTTTTATGGATCATGTTGACCTGCCCGCGTGGCTCTGGGAATGCTTCGGCTGGTACATACTCGTCTCTTTCCATTGGTTCGTACGGCTCTGGTACATACGGTTCCGGCGGATAGCTGTAAGACCTTGCCCTCTTCTCCATCATGTGAACTCTTGATATGGCTTCGGCTCTAAGATCATCACAGAACTGTCGAATCTCCAGGAAGTGTCGGCAGTTCCTTAGTAGGTGACTGGATTTCTCTCGACCATCCTTCGGATCAATGTAGGAGTGGAGGTAACATGGTGCCTCGAGCTGTACTGTAGCCGATAAACACGGCGTACGGGTGCGGCCATGGATCGGTTGCATGTCCTGCTGCCCTCGTTCGGACTGGCGAGGGTGAGTCGCTGTACGTTCTCCCTCTCCATGGTGCGAATCCCTTCGTCTTTTCCTTCGTCCCGTTGCGAGGTCGAAACTTCCTCGGCTGCCTCCTTGCGCGTTTCTAGGCAGAATTTCCAAGGTTGCCGCTAGAACATCACATGCCGAGACTGGGGTTCTCGAGCCAGATGTACTTGCCTTAGGGAGGCAAAGAAAGCCTCCGGAGTCGATGATGAAGTGAACGCCTCCGAAAGTTGCGGTCATGCCGTCATGCGATTCTGCAGAGATCGAATGCGACGGCTCGAGATGTGGTACGAACTCAAAGGATCCGCAGCGGATCGGGTCTTTTGGATCTGGTGGCGTTGGCGACTCGAGTACGAACGCCGCAGATGTGACTGGTATTGCCGATGACCTGCCTTGTGCCGACAGGGTTCCCACAGACGGCGCCAATTGTCGAGGGTGCTCCTCGGCAATGCCCTCCGATAGGAGCTTAGGGTTGATGGAATCCTGCAAGCTGACACGAGACATCGGTTCACGGACAAGCGGGGAGAGCGATTTACCCGAGGTTCGGGGCCCTCGATGAGGTAAAACCCTTACGTCCTGCCTGTCTGTTCTTGATTATAATGATAATGGGTTACAATGGGGTGCCGAATAGTTCGGCTGTGATCTCGTCGAGATGGCTAAGTACTAGGGTAACCTAGCTCTAAGCTTCTGTTGGCTAAGATCGCTAAGATTGGTTGTTTTTTCCTCGGCAGCCCCTCTCCTGGCCTTTATATAGGAGGCCAGGTCTCAAGAGGTCTAATCGAGTACGACTAGGTTTACAGTAGATCTATCTCTAAACTTTCCTTGTTCGGCTCCTTCCGTGCCTTGTTCTTCAAGGAATCTTCCGCTGCATCGGCCTAGTGACCCACCTTTCCAACGGGTACCTTCATGGGCCTCCAGCTGGACCGTATAGGGTAGAGCAACGTCGGTTACCCGAAGGGTAGTGCCCACGTCATCTTCCTATATAAGGGGAAGCGGTTCCTTCTTCCTCCTTTTCTCCGCATTCGCCACTTCCTCGCGCACTTAGAGCTCTCAGCCCTCCTGCGCCCTTGATGTCGCCGTTAGTCGCCAAAGCTCCGCCGCCCGGTGAACTTTCGCCGCGACTCCGCCAAGCTTCGCCGAGCCTCGCCGCGCAGCGATTCATCGCTGCACGTCTGTTGCCGCCGCACCGTGCGGTCTCCGGCGACTCCTCCTCTTCCTCGCCGGACCTCGTCGGCGACTGCAGGTTCGCTGCTTCTCCGGCGACCATCTTCAGCGTCCCGCGCCGCCCCAGGTTAGCTTCAATGCTTCTTCGCCCTCTTCTCTCTCGTCTTCCAGATCTTGGGCCGGTAGAGTATTTACCCTTTTTTCTTTTGCTTTTTCTCTTACTCGTAGATCTTCGCGCAAGGGTAGATCTTGGAAAATCAGTTTTTCGGGTAGAATCCGGCGTCCGGTAGACCCGTATGTCTAGCGAAGATCATCTCTCCGAATCCTCCTCCAGTAGCCACCAGAGCGAAGCTTCCGACGGACTCTCAGCTGAGCTTGCCCGGATGGAAACCGATACCGGAAGAAGTCAAGAGGCCGGCAGCTCTAGCCAAGCATCCGGGTAGATCTATCCGGTGTCACGCGTGGGGCCTGGAAGGGCTCCGACGTGACACAACATGAAATCGACTGGTTGTACCGGTCTAGAAGGATACCGGAAGGAGTATCCTGCCGGCTTCCGCGCGACGAGATCGAACCGGTACTGGAACCCGGTGAGTTTGTCGTTTTTCCATCTCACTTCGAGCGCGGCTTCGGCCTTCCTGCCTCTGATTTCTTTCGCCGTTTTCTGGATTTTTACCAACTCCAGCCTCACCACCTTCCTGGCAATGCCATCTTCTATCTCTCTTGCTACGTTTCTTTCATGGAGGGCTACATCGGCCTCCGTCCCACTCGCGAGACTTTCGCTCGCTTCTTTTCTCTTCGGATTAATTCCGTCCAGGGCAAGGACATTCCTAAGCCCAAACCCCCCGTTCAATGCGGGTCTTGTATCATCGGCTCCCGTCAAGGGGCCCCTTTTTTAAATTCTCCGGTCTCGAGTCATGCCGGGCATGGCAACAGACCTTCTTCTACGTGAAGAACACCGGCGCCCCAGATCTCATCAATCTTCCGGCTTTCAATCCGGGAGTGCCTACGAAGGTCAACTGGAGCTTCTATCCTGGGACCAACCATATAGAGACGAACCGGATTATACGCTTCATGGAGAAGCTGATGAAGGAGACAGACATCTGCTCTGACGATATCATCCGCACCTTCATCTCGCGCCGGGTGCTTCCCCTCAAGCGCCGGGCGCATAAAATAAGCGAGATGTACGGCCCTGGCGATCCTACCAAGATCACCGGCCTCCCTCTAAGCAAAGAGGATGTAGTTCTTAAGGCTAGGCAGATCTGCCAGACTGCCATGCCGATGGACTGGGAGTGGGGCTTCCTGCCTCTTAGCTCCACCAACCCTCCAACAGATGAAGTAAGAGATTACGCAATCCGGGTTGTTTTCTGGTAGCTTTTTGATGTATGACTAACTGTCTTTCTATTCTTTTTCAGGCAAAGCAGCGCTTCCCTCGCATCGCAGCGGAGCAGCGAGGCCCTTGCCGGAAGCGGCCTCTGGACACGGTCGATCCGGATCCTTATATCCATTGGACCGAGCTCAAGATGGGCCGCACCCACACCCCACGCCCCGGTAACTTCTCATCCGAAGCTTCCGGTTCCGGCGATGATGATGTCATTATCCTTTAAGTATTCTATTTTTTCAGCTCCTCATATGTTTCCTTGTTGCAGATGCTCCCTCAGCCAGCGCCAACCCACAGGTTGTGGAGCGCGCTGTGCCGCTTCAGGCCGAGGTAGGCGATGAGTTCCTGGAGAGACTCACCTCCCAGAGCAAAAAAGAAGAAGGCGCCGGCAACCGAAGCCGGACCCAGCGAGGCTCCTCCCGCCAAGCGCCCCCGGACAGAAGTTGTCGGCGGGAAGACGGTCTCCTCGAAGCGGTACAAGAAGCGGGAGATGCCGGTCTCTTCCGGGTAAGTTTTTGTTTCTCTATTTGCCTTGTTTTGCAAAGTTTTTCCTTCCGGTTGCTTTTCTGAATCTTTCTTCTTTCTATCTTTTTTAGCCCTGCGCTCAAGCTCTCCAAGAGCACCGAGGGAACCGCAAGGACCTCACCTTCTCCTCAACCAAGCCCGGTACCTTCTGGTACCGGCAACTCTTCTGCCTCCCCTCTGGGAGGCACTACAAGTGCGGGGCGCGCGGCCCCTACACCTCCAGATCACCGCGCGGAGGAGGACCACGTCTCCCCTCCAGAAACACAAGATGCCAGCGCCAGCAACATCGGCGCCAACACCGAAGATGCCGGGGGGATGGAGCCTTTGGCTCCTACCGCCCCGAAGAAAAAGAAGAAGAAGGACACTAGCTCCTCTCCCTCCAAATCTGCGCCTCCTCCAGAAACTCCCGTCGTCGAGCCAGCTGGGGCCAACCCAACGCCACCAAGCAAAGGACCCAGCGCGGCTGAGCTCATGCCACCTCCACGCCAAGGATCCGCGGCTTGGGGGGGCATCAGGTTCTCCAAGCCCCAAGCTGCCGCGGTGACCTCCGCGACCAGCTCCGGCCCGCAGTCCTTGGAGCTGCACGCCGGTCGCGCTGCCATCGTGGTCGGGGAAACGGCTCCAGCTCCGCTGGGCCGGATTACCGAGCTTACGCGCGGAGGCAACGAGCTGGGGCACCTTCTCGATTACGCTGAAAAGTGGAATCGGGCAGATGAGTCCCCAGCGACGCGCGGCTTGGGGAAGGACAAGCTGCCGCTGGTCGACCCTTCCGGCCCCCGGAGCACCGGACAGCACTTTAGACGGTTGCTGCGCGATGTCAAGGAGCTCGACAATGCGTGGCACGATGCCAATAACAACATTGTGGTAAGTTAAACCAAACTTTTTGCAATTTTTCATCTCATGCCGGTTTCATTCTTTAAAGATTATGTATATCTTCCCAGTCCCCGAGTTTCGGGTTGAGAGCGCAGCTCTGAGCGCGAAACTTCCTCAAAAATTCTCAAAACCGGCATCTTTCTCATAGTCATTTTCCTTTGAACAGAGCACGGCGGACGCCCAGAAGCGCCTCTTTGAGGAGCTACTGTGGGAGCACCGGGATCTTTCTGAAGCGCACAGCAAGTGCCAAGGTGAGTTTCCGTGCTCCCGGCATCTTCTTACCGTAAGCTTTCTCTTTTAGTACTTATAATTTTTTTTTGCGTACCAGCTATCCCGGAAGCTTCCATCGAAGCCCTCAAGACTCAGCTCGCTGCACTCCAAGGTATTTTTCTTTTCCGGTTAACTTGCTTTTCTACATCTTACCGGTTATTTTTTGCTAACATGTCTTTTTTCCGGACTTCAGCTGAAAAGGATCAGCTCACCACCGCGCATCGCGAGGTGAAAGAGCAGGCCGTGCAAGCTGGGCTCCGGCACGCGCGCGAGCTGAAGGATGCCCAAGCAGCGGCTGAAGCCAAGCTTGCTGAGTCGCTGGAGGAGTACACCCAGAACACCGCTGTGCTGCGGGCAGAGCTGGAGGAGGAGAGCAAGGCGCGGAAAGCGGCCGAGGATCAGGTCGCTCTCCTAACTGGGGAGCAAAAGGAGTATGACCAGCTGGTCATGCAAACCAACGCGCTCGCCTTCAGTAAGTTTCTCTTCTTTCTTTTCCGGCTTTTGCTTATAAGCTTATATCTTCCGGTAGCATTTCCTTATCTTTTTCCTTTGTGTCGCAGGGCTCTTTCCGGATTTGCAGGTGCATGCGCAGAAGAAGGTGGCAGATCGCCGGGTTGCGCAGCAGTTCAAGAACTTGACTGCGCCCTGGGATCCTTATGACCACCTGGTCGCGCTCTCAGCCCGGGTCCAGCACATGCGCGCGGTGGACCGGCATCTTGCCGATCTGCCCGACGTGGCAATCCAGCTCTTCAAGGTCCTGTGGCCCGGGGAAGAGATGCCGGCGAACCTGACGCTCACCTCCGAGCGCCTGAAAGATGTCGGACGGAGGATCCGCGAATGGCAGTGTTCTGCGGCTCGTGCCGGAGCGGATGCGGAGCTACGCATCGCCTGCTCCTGGTATGAGGACTTGGACCTGGACGACCTCCACAGCCTGCGCGAAGATGCTCCCACCGACAAGGATCCGGTCCTCACCGCGAAGCGGAAGGACCGTGCCTACCAGATTGCAGAGTACGCCCCGGTCCGCACCTTCATCCCCCCACCTCCTGACGTCCAGGACTTCCTCAGCGACGAAGTGGAGGGAGAGGATGAGGAAGATGAGGATGTCGGAGAGGACGATGCTCTCCCGGAAGCTGGTGATGCGCCTCCAGAAGCTCTAGAGGCCGGTGCTGCTCCTCCTGAAGCTCCTGCTGCTTGAATGCTTTTATCCTGCATTTGCTGTATCTGGTGCTCGAGAAAACAATGCTCGTTAAATTCTACCCCGGTATGCCGGGGTCTATGATGTAATATATAACTTAGCCGTTCTTTTATACTTTTATACTGTTTAGAAAATCCCCTAACACATCATAAAACATGTGAATAACAGTATATAAGATGCAAATATGTGGTAATATGTTGCAATAAAGTGCAAAGTTCATGTATGCATTTTACTTGCATCAGTACCCCGTCGCATCATCTGATCTAGTCGTATGGTTAAAAAAATTGTATAACTCGCTTTGTGAACTAATGATGGTTGTGACAACAACTATATTTATACGTGTTTAAATCGCATATACAGTAAAGAAGTTGAAGAAATATCTCTCTGCCTTGTTATTAATGACTAATTGTTGCAAAGATGTGCAAGTCCTTGTTTTAACTTGTGTGATACAGGAAATTACGTTTTCATGGTGAAATCTGGAGCAAAAAGAGAACAATCATGAGTTCCCCAATACTCACAAGTCAACTGCGGTCGAAGAGACACGTCCAAAAGTGTTAACAATCGTTGGTACAGGCTCGTCCATACCGCCCGCTCGTACCATATGGTACTATCTTCGCTTGTTCAAACAGAACAACTTTCGTGAAGACCCCTAAATATATTCGAGACTCCAGCTGCCGCACAGAGGGCTTCCATTCCGATATTGCATCACAAACACACCCCGAGGAAGTTTCACCGCTTCACCTCCACCATAGTTCATCATCTACACCTCCATCCCAAGTTATAGTCGTAGCCATACCTTGTAAATTGGGATCTTCTCACGATTGGAAACCCTCTAACGATATTTGGTATTGATCTATGTAATTCTACAATGTTTTCTTTCATTGATCTTGTTACTATGAGTGAGTAGTCCTCACACGCTGCGGGTTGAGGATTAGCCCCGTGACAATTATGCGCATCTAATTACATGGGAATATTGTGTGGTGATTCATATGAGATTTGTATTTGTATGATTGTCTCTTAACTCAATTCAAAGACTTGTCAGGTACCCAAGACCCCGAGGATTGATCATGGTTGAAGGTGAGATGTGTGGTAAACAACGTCTACGTGTGAAAACCAGTGACATCAAGGGGAGTACATTATTCGTTTAGTGATCCACTTGGAATAACAACAACATCAGCTATCTTAATGTTTTGGTCTGTATTTTAGTTAATAATTGTTTATAGACCGGTGCTTCGTGGTGTAACGGTTGAACCATAGATTATATGATGTCTGTTCTCAGAGGGGCTATAGTATTTTACGGATGTGTTGCCCGAAAATCCTATCCATGTTAGATCCTTTACGCACGAATGTGCTTAAATTTATCTTTATCCCATATACTCCCTCCGTTCCTTTTTAATTGACTCAAATTTATTACAAAGTTGTACTAAATCTGAGTCAATTAAAAAAGAACGGAGGGAGTACATGCATAACTGCAGGTGAAACTTCAGCCGTGGTCTATCTTCATCCATCGACACAACCCAAGATACAAAATAAATTGGAAAGGTCCAGTATAAGGTAAAACAAACTAGCAAGCTTTGTAGATGCTCCTTAACCAACAACAAGTGCTTCCCAAGGTCTGATAAACCTACGGAAAGAACTACTATACTGTATCTGTAGTCTGGATCGAAGGTATCAACTAACCCACGATCTAAATTTTTGGTATTTATATAAGGGTAAGGTATCTTTCCATGGTCCCGCATCAAAATAAAGATTCATATGGCTCCCGAGAGGATGACATCAAGTGGTGACTTTCATCAAGGTTCAAAAGCATAATTTTAGGGTGAGCATCTCAAAGTGACCATATGCTTGAAGTTTTTCATCCATTTTTTTGTTAATGAACTTGTGAAAATGTTCTTGTAATTTTCCTGTAGTTATTGCATTTATATAAGGGGTAAGGTATCTTTCCATGGGCTTGCATGAAAAGGAAGATTGCATATAGTCAAATTAAGTGGTGGTTGTCATCAAGGTTGAGAATCACAAGTTCCAGGAGAGCATCTTGAAGTGAACATATGCTTGAAGCTTTTCATCCATTTTTTGGTAATGAATTTGTGAAGATGTGCGTAGTGAAAATTTTCATATAGTACTTATGGGGAGAAAATCGTAAGTCTCCACTTAGAACCAAATAAATGAAGTGTTTACGTGTGAGGAGTCATAATCGAGCTATGGAGAAATGCACACGATAAATTTATGACCTATCTAGGTTTTCTTAGATTTACCGGTCTCAAGGTGTTGGTGAGGGGATGTATTATATGTTTGATTACCTCACTAGAGGCTTTAGGTTTTATCGCATTATCTTATCATTCATAGGGAACTCGGTCCTTTTGCATTCTTGTCATTCTCCTATCTAGTTGATATCTCGTTTTCTCTAGTAAGGATCTAGATCTTGATGTTATCTTGAAAGTAATCCCAAGTTCATAAAATCAACGCTCCTATGCAAAATATAATTCATTTTTGGTGTTGTAGGTTTTGGCCCGCTCTTTCTTTGTATAAAGTTCAAGCTTGAAGAATTTGCACCCTCCCCTTTTTTACCTTCAATATACACACCAAAGTTCATCATAAAAGTATTTCTTATGCAAAATATATCATGTTTCTTGTTCAAGGTTTTGCCTTGTTCCACTTTTTAGTCTTTGGATTCTTCCGGTTGTAGCCTGGCTCATCGTTGGCCTGACGTGTACCCAACAAGCCGAGTACTCACCTAGAAGGTACGAGTTGGTCTAGAAAATCCCGCAATAGGTAGGCTTTCAAGGAGCTATAGAAAGGGACATTTCCCACTTGAAGCAAGTTTCTTGAGCATGTTTTCCCTCAGAACTATTGACTATTTAAAGTTTGCTTCCTTTTCATCTCTCTGGTGATTCTTTCATCTCTTTAGGTAAAGAGAGAGGGGTTCTAGATCTCCATTTTAGGAAACCAAGTCCCACTCTACATGAAGAGAAGCTTTTTGGATCTAGATCTTGGAGTCATTGGTTGACCTCCTCCATTGTTCTTTGTCCCTAATTACTCCATAGCATTTTTTTTGCTTATTGGTGAGATTTAAGAGAGAATGGCTTGATAATTTCTTGTGTTCTTCCTTTGCATTTGATGCTTTGACTTGAGCTGACCGTGTTTGATCTTTTTCAAGTGGATCCTATGAGTTTGTTTCTCTTGTAGGATGCCCTCCGAGTTTGCTTGGAGGTTTATGTTGCAGTGAAATCTCCGTGGACGATTGTGAACGGGCTCGGACTTTCCCTTCGTGGGATTTGTAAAGAGGTGGTGGAGGTTTCCTACTTCGTGGTATAGTAAAAGCTACCCATAAGAGCAGAAGAGATCACCCGGAGTAGAGGATGAGCTTGTGTAGCATTAAGCGGTCCATCATGGTTACCCACACCCCTACAATGTCGGTTATTTTCCATACGAGGAAGTGAATATCGGGATATATCTTTTGCCTATGTGTGTCTCCGTTATCTTTATACTGTTATCACCAGAATTTGACCGGATCAGAGGTGGGCCGCGATTAAGATGGGCTTGAAGAATATACCTGGAAGAATTACATGAATCGGCCTTGTATACAAAGTTTGGGCTAGTTTGCCCGTGTATCTGTAAATATAGTAGGATACGTGTCGGTTAGATAGAATTTGGCTCGTGCACGGTTGGGATTACTCCCACGTTAGAAAGTCTACGGACTATAAATATGTATCTAGGGTTATTGAGAAAGGAGGACAATCACGTTCACAACAAACACAAACCAGGCGCATCGCCACCCCTTATTTCGAGGGTTTCTTCCGGGTAAGCATCATGCTGCTGATACGTCTCCAACGTATCGATAATTTCTTGTGTTCCATGCCACATTATTGATGTTATCTACATGTTTTATGCACACTTTATATCATATTCGTGCATTTTCTGGAACTAACCTATTAACAAGATGCCGAAGTGCCAGTTGCTGTTTTCTGTTGTTTTTGGTTTCAGAAATCCTAGTAAAGAAATATTCTCGGAATTGGACGAAATAAAAGCCCAGAGGCCTATTTTCTCACGAAGCTTCCAGAAGTCCGAAGGAGAGACGAAGAGGGGCCACGGGGGAGCCAAACCCTAGGGCGGCGCGGCCCCCTTGGCCGCGCGGCCCCGTGGTGTGGGCCCCCGTGCCGCCTCTTGACTTGCCCTTCCGCCTACAAATAGCCTCCGTGACGAAACCCCCAGCACCGAGAGCCACGATACGGAAAACATTACCGAGACGCCGTCGCCGCCGATCCCATCTCGGGGGATCCCGGAGATCGCTCTCCGGCACCTCGCCGGAGAGGGGAATCATCTCCCGGAGGACTTTACGCCGCCATGGTCGCCTCCGGAGTGATGAGTGAGTAGTCTACCCCTGGACTATGGGTCCATAGCAGTAGCTAGATGGTTGTCTTCTCCCCATTGTGCTATCATTGTCGGATCTTGTGAGCTGCCTATCATGATCAAGATCATCTATATGTAATTCTATATGTTGCGTTTGTTGGGATCCGATGAATAGAGAATACTTGTTATGTTGATTATCAAAGTTATGCTTATGTGTTGTTTATGATCTTGCATGCTCTCCGTTATTAGTAGATGCTCCGGCCAAGTAGATGCTTTTAACTCCAAGAGGGAGTACTTATGCTCGATAGTGGGTTCATGCTCGCATTGACACTCGGGACGATGTGACGTGAAAGTTCTAAGGTTGTGTTGTGCTCGTTGCCACTAGGGATAAAACATTGATGCTATGTCTAAGGATGTAGTTGTTGATTACATTACGCACCATACTTAATGCAATTGTCTCGTTGTTTGCAACTTAATACCGGAGGGGGTTCGGATGATAACCCGAAGGTGGACTTTTTAGGCATAGATGGAGTTGGATGGCGGTCTATGTACTTTGTCGTAATGCCCAATTAAATCTCACTATACTCATCATGATATGTATGTGCATTGTCATGCTCTCTTTATTTGTCAATTGCCCAACTGTAATTTGTTCACCCAACATGCTGTTCGTCTTATGGGAGAGACACCTCTAGTGAACTGTGGACCCCGGTCCAATTCTCTTTATCGAAATACAATCTACCGCAATACTTGTTTCTACTGTTTTCTCTCGCAAACAATCATCTTCCACACAATACGGTTAATCCTTTGTTACAGCAAGCCGGTGAGATTGACAACCTCACTGTTTCGTTGGGGCAAAGTAGCTTGGTTGTGTTGTGCAGGTTCCACGTTGGCGCCGGAATCTCTGGTGTTGCGCCGCACTACATCCCGCCGCCATCAACCTTCAACGTGCTTCTTGGCTCCTCCTGGTTCGATAAACCTTGGTTTCTTTCGAGGGAAAACTTGCTGCTGTGCTCATCATACCTTCCTCTTGGGGTTACCCAACGAACGTGTGAAATACACGCCATCAAGCATATTTTCACGGCGCCGTTGCCGGGGAGATCAAGACACGCTGCAAGGGGAGTCTCCACTTCTCAATCTCTTTACTTTGTTTTTGTCTTGCTTTATTTTATTTACTACTTTGTTTGCTGCAATTATATCAAAACACAAAAAAATTAGTTACTTGTTTTACTTTACTTAATATCATGCATGTTTTTATCTCACTAGTTAAGCATAATGGAAAACAACAAAAATATGAGAGATCTTTATGAACTTTATCTTGAATTAGGACATGATGTGTTTGAAGAGAGAATTAAAAAACCCATGGAACTTTATATGCATGCTAATGGGAATGTTATTACTATGGATGCTTTGAACACCATTGTTGCTAATGCTATGGAAAATTCTAAGCTTGGGGAAGCTGGCTCTGATGAGCATGATCTTTTTAGTCCCCCAAGCATTGAGGAGAAAATTTTCTTTTATGATTACAATATGCCTCCTATATCTGATGATAGCCACTTTGTTGAATTTGCTCCCACTATAACTAATAAAATTGATTATGCTTACGTGGAGAGTGATAATTTTGTGCATGAGACTCATGATAAGAATGCTTTATGTGATAGTTATATTGTTGAGTTTGCTCATGTTGCTACTGAAAGTTATTATGAGAGAGGAAAATATGGTTGTAGAAATTTTCATGTTACTAAAACACCTCTCTATGTGCTGAAATTTTTGAAGCTATACTTGTTTTATCTTCCTATGCTTGTTACTTTGCTCCTCATGAACTTGTTTATTTACAAGATTCCTATGCATAGGAAGCATGTTAGACTTAAATTTGTTTTGAAATTGCCTCTTGATGCTCTCTTTTGCTTCAAATACTATTTCTTGCGAGTGCATCATTAAAACTGTTGAGCCCATCTTAACGGCTATAAAGAAAGAACTTCTTGGGAGATAACCCATGTGTTATTTTGCTACAGTATTTTTGTTTTATATTTGAGTCTTGGAAGTTGTTTACTACTGTAGCAACCTCTCCTTATCTTAGTTTTGAGTTTTGTTGTGCCAAGTTAAGCCGTTGATAGAAAAGTAAGTACTAGATTTGGATTACTGCGCAGTTCCAGATTTCTTTGCTGTCACAAATCTGAGCCCACTGCCCTGCAGGAAGCTCAGAAAATTATGCCAATTTACGTGCATGATCCTCAGATATGTACGCAACTTTCATTCAATTTGAGCATTTTCATTTGAGCAAGTCTGGTGCCATTTTAAAATTCGTCAATACGAACTGTTCTGTTTTGACAGATTCTGCCTTTTATTTCGCATTGCCTCTTTCGCTATGTTGGATGAATTTCTTTGATCCACTAATGTCCAGTAGCATTATGCAATGTCCAGAAGTGTTAAGAATGATTGTGTCACCTCTGAATATGTCAATTTATATTGTGCACTAACCCTCTAATGAGTTGTTTCGAGTTTGGTGTGGAGGAAGTTTTCAAGGATCAAGAGAGGAGTATGATGCAACATGATCAAGGAGAGTGAAAGCTCTAAGCTTGGGGATGCACCCGGTGGTTCACCCCTGCATATATCAAGAAGACTCAAGCGTCTAAGCTTGGGGATGCCCAAGGCATCCCCTTCTTCATCGACAACATTATCAGGTTCCTCCCCGAAACTATATTTTTATTCCATCACATCTTATGTGCTTTTTCTTGGAGCGTCGGTTTGTTTTTGTTTTTGTTTTGTTTGAATAAAATGGATCCTAGCATTCACTTTATGGGAGAGATACACACTCCGCTGTAGCATATGGACAAATATGTCCTTGGTTTCTACTCATAGTATTCATGGCGAAGTTTCTCCTTCGTTAAATTGTTATATGGTTGGAATTGGAAAATGATACATGTAGTAATTGCTATAAATGTCTTGGGTAATGTGATACTTGGCAATTGTTGTGCTCATGTTTAAGC